>NC_134568.1:71772120-71928558 GCF_050947875.1 Dermacentor variabilis
AAACTTCATGCGTCCGGTTCTATACAGCTTGGTGACTTTCCAAACTTATCATTTTCAAGAACGTACTACGTTATAAATAATTAGTGAATATTATTAAAATTTTCAACAGCAGGATTCAAACACAGGACTTATGGACCAGAAGCCCGATATTGAAACCATTACGCTAGGGACGAATTGTTTCTTTATTGCATGGAAATATGAGTAATGTTGTCTACATTACATTTTGGCATACACACAAAAAACAAACGCACACTTGCTACAGTGCAAATCGGACAAACAAGGACAAGCGTCCTGATGCGAAAGACACTCAGGAACGGGAGCGTTCGGAACGGGAGGAAGCTACGCTGCGTACGCATGGACAAGCAGAACCTCTGCAATTAGCTACGATTATGCGTGTTCGCAGAGTCTTATTTCCTTCTGCATTAAAACAAAAGTATAGCTTGCTTTCTAATTTAGGCCAAGATAAAGCACAATGAACGAAGCCACAACAACGTCTGAAGCCGAAAGCACAAAGATAAGACAAAACCCAGGTACAAACCATCATTCCCACGTTGTTTGAACATATATATATATATATATATATATATATATATATATATATATATATACATGTTGCCGGGTGAGCATTCCTAGCATGCGCATTTGAACGTTCGTTCGGCACATGAGCGGAGCAGACGGAAAGTTCAGTCTGCCTATCTAGCTATTTCAACCTAGCGCTTTACGTGAAGGCTCAGTGCGCTCACCGACTAACGTGGCGTGGGGACGACGCTTGGAAAGGAGCGAACGAGAGGAACGAATCCTCGCTTCGCTCTGAGTGATTGATAGATGCAGTTTAACATTCCATAGGGGGCAATGAGAGACGCCGCAGCGGAGTGCTCCCCATAAATATCGTTCCCCTGCGGCTTTTATTTCACGCGCACCGAAAGCTCGGTAGACAAGAGGATTTGCGTTCCGCGGCTTTTCGAGCTCTCGTTCCCGGTATTCGCAATCGGGAATCGAACCCGCGACCTTAATCCCAGTACGAGAATGTCATATAGCCAGTGAGCAGCCACGACGAGTGCCGCTTCACCCTAAGCAAAACGCCCAGCAGCGTCTCCTGGCTCTTGTGTCGCCATCACAGCGAGGCCAGCCGCTCGAATCAGCTCGGTGTTCCTCTGAGCGCAGACGTGACAACCTTAAGCGGAGTGGGTCGCATAAATGCTCTTGCACTGCAACGAGCTGTTGAGTGAGCGGCTCATTCACAAGGCGCTCGGTCGCCGATATCCACAAGGTAACCCCTAAACGCAAAAGTAAGGCGGCGACGTCCCACCGGTTTGAAATTTCAATAATTCCCCCCGCGTAGCGAGGAGCCTCTACCACTGCGACCCTTGCATATCGTATCCGCGATCGTTCGCCCACAAATGGGAATACACGCCGAATCTATACTGCCCGCCATGCAGTGTAACAGTCTCCCTACTCAGGCTATCGACGCTGCCAATCGCGACACAGTTCGTGCGTGCCACGCGACGGCGCAACCACCCTTCGACAGGAGGTGTAAGCCAAGTTTTTTTACCTATATCCTCCGCAGGCGAATAAGGAACGAATTTTCTTTCCCAAAAATGAATAAAAGAAAACGATAAAAGAGATCTCGGCAATCACCACTTTTAAGGAAACCTCGCGGAGTCGCGTCCTTGTCCGCGGCGCTGGATATTCTCTGCCATAATGCGGAACGCTGACCTTGGAAACGTCAATGCGCTGCCGCGACTGAGCATCGTACACACGCGCCATTCTCTTTGCCGGTGTGGTTGGTGCATGGGCAGAAAGAAAAGAGAAGGGCCATCAACAGGCGTCGTCTCTTGACCTTATACGATATAGCGCTGTGCAAGACCGGCCGTCGGCAGCGTACCGCGAAATTGAGAGGCGCGTTATTTCTGGAGAAAGGAGCCAGAAAAAGAAAAGAAAAAGAGATTGGGTCGGTGTAGGGGAGCGGTTTGGTCGAAAGAAGATACTTTGCAGGGCTGCTTCGAAACATCGCCGCTGCCTTGTGTACATGACGGGTCGTTTATTGAGCCAAGGGGCGGCACACGGCTGCCACTCGAGGAAAGCTTGTGGCGAGACGGTGAACTGATAGCTTGAGTGAAAGAGAAAAAAAAAACTGAGAGGCTGTCGGAAAAAGCGAATACGTGTGAAGGTCAGTAAAGAAAAACAAAAAGTGACAGTGAGAAATTTACCACAAGAAGAAGTTGAAAAAAAAAAGGAGCAAAGAAATGAATATGAATCATAGAGCATCGAGCTAGAAAGCACTGCGATGGTTTCCTTTAAAATTGGTTTTCTTTCCCCCTGTTTTTGTTTTTAGACGTGAAAGGCATGAAGAGCAAACGAGGTCACCTTGGCGCAGAGCACGCCCGACAAGAAACAACGGCGCGGGGCTATTACTTTCGACTTTTTTTCTCGAGACAGGTGAAAGTTCAAGCCATCGCTTTTAGCTCGTCGCTATGTCCTTTTCGGTTTCAGGAAAGAACGTTCTGATAAAGCAACCCACGCCAGAGGGCGCACGTACACACATACACACAGACACGTATTGGTTGCCGAGCGAGCGCGTGCGTGTGTCAACGTTTCGCGAGCTACATCCTCGAAAAGAACGGAGACCAACGAACGGCCGTAGAATGAGGGAGCCCTCCGAGGGCATGTCGTTTCTGCTGACAAAGTTCGGCAATCCGTATTCGTAATATTGAGAGCTATCCTGAGCTTATTTCGTTTTAGATCATGGTGGGCCTCGTTGAAAGCGCTCCCTCGAAGTAGACTTCTGCAACGGGGAGCAGATATTATTCGCTACTTGGTTTTAATCCTTCAAGTGCCCTACGTCTCCCAGGAGCAGCTTAACTATGGGGATGCCGTAGAACAACGTTCCGGATTACTTTTGGCCACCATGCAGGGGTTCTGAAGTGTGCATATAAGTTTCAGCGTACACTGACGTATTAGAACGCGGCCGCCGCGGCCGATCATCAAACAGGCAACCAGTGTTGTAATTTTAGCACTTTTGACGCTAGATTTAGTGGATTTTGTATCTGGTGACAAATTTGTTAATTTAACGACCGGCAACTTTTTTTAGCGACGTGACAAAACACTTGGCGATACTCTAGTGACTTCGAAATTAGGAAAGTTGCTTTGAAAACAGCCTTCTAGAGTGCACCTCATTATTAAAAATCCCGATGTGAGCAGCCGAAAGCGGCTGTAAATGGCGCGTATGCTCTGTGACCCTGATAAAGCAATAATTGCATTCACAGGATTGACGGTGTGTTCACAAAATGCATGCTTTTTTTATTCCTTACGAAACCGACTTGCATAGGCATTAAAGCTCCGGGTTCTGCACTTTCGAAAGCAGATACGAAGATGGTGAGAAGAAGAATGCGTTCGATTAGTGGACATTTACAAATTTTGTAGGGATATTTAGGACGTAGCAGGGGAATAATAAGATAGATCGACTGTAGACAGGCGTACACACAGCAACTGCTGGGCTTGTTCACACGAGCCTTAATGAACTGCTTCCTTATCGCACGAGTTTTGGACAAATTAGAACTGCGAAGAGCCTTCAAGTTCACCAAGGGGCGGAAGCGTATACTATGTGACGTGCATGAAGGTCACGTGATTGTCACCGCAGTGTTAACATGCGACCTCGTGCGTCTTGCAGAATTCCGCGGTCCTTCCAGGAGCGCCGAGAGCTACAGAATTTTCGGGGATGATGTGGGACGAAGTGCCTCTGCGTGCTAGGATAATCAAATTGTTTGCGTTCTTTCGAATCGGGCGACATTTGGAACGTCATAATCTGAGTATAAGCAGCGAACTTCAGTTGTCATCGTACGCCGTTATTCAAGTAACATAGTAAAGTAAGAGCCCACTACACACGGCTGGTAAATTCACTTCTTGTTCCTGACTCACACGGACCAAGACAAACGTGAGACACTGCGGTAGCTTATTTACGCCATGCTAGCGTATATTATATTGTTTCAAAACGCTTATCTTACCTAAAATTTACTCTAAAGTTATAGCGGCAATTTTAGCGACGTTGCAGCAAAATTAAGTGGCAAGTTAGCGAACATTTCGTCTCACTTTAGCGACGCGCTTCAACAAATTATGGCAATACTGCACGTGACTCCGCATTCAGCTGGAGGACGTGGTAGCTACTGAGCCACCTCAAAGGAGGTTCCCTCTTGTATCGCCGCGTTTCACTCAACACACGCAGATTGGAAGCAAGCAATTGCATAGCACCGGAATACGACTGTCGCACTCAGAGTTGAAGTTTACTTTGGAACTTCCTGGCAAGGTTGGAGCTAAGAGCGCGCACGGAAACCTCGTCACTTCAAGCACGCGGCTTCCTTTAACTGGTCGCGAAATTCTTTTTCCGTGAGCGTCCTGCCACATTACTTCATTTAGGAATGACTGAAACCCGTTTTGCCAAGCACGTGCTCTAGTGCTTCGTTTATGTGACGCAGCACAAAACGAACATTGACTACTCGAGAGGGCACAGTCACCGTCCTCGCGCCACAGCTGCCGATATACATGTTATTATTATTATTATTATTATTATTATTATTATTATTATTATTATTATTATTATTATTATTATTATTATAAAGAGAAACAGGCTTGCACTTGTCTCCTGATAGCAACAGCACGCTGGCCTGAATCAACAGGAAAGAGAATAAGAAGGAAAAGAGAAGAGGAAGACGATAAAAAAAATGCATCTCCTTTTTTTTCTTCGTGATTTATCAGTGAAATATTTCATGGCGAATACTTACCGGATTAACAAGGTTGCTTAGTGGATTACAGCGGATTTTAAGAATTGTTATGGCGGAGTAAGTTCGAAAACCTTCGCCGATGTATGTAAACCCGAGCGACTCGTGCCTTAAAGATAGCGGAAGCTGTATAAAGGAGTTCTCACGCAGTTTGAAAATCATACGGGTCTAGTTTTGCCACTGCCCAACTTCTACTCAAGTCTTAGCAAGCGCTTCACTATATAAGCTACATCTCCAAGCTTCGTTATAGCCGATTCTATAGGGACGCTTCACTATACACGAGTGCATCTGTAGTACTTCACAGTACTTCACAGTACTTGTATACTCTATGCTACATCTGTCGCATGTTCCTGTATGTTGCACCAGCTCTGCCGATGCAGACATCCGGCTGCGGGTTTTGGCCTACGTCCTGGTCATACGGCCGCTTCGGGACTTCGGCGTAAACTGAGTTGCTGGCTCAATATCTGGCTTATGTTCGATACCGACCACAGGCCGAAAGTGTTCATATTTTTTTTGGGGGGGGGGGTGTAGGGGGCTGGGGCCCGACAAGCCTTACGAACCCCATATATAATATATTTAGCAGTCACGTGGTATTTCGCATATTTCGCGGCGTTCATTTATCAGTCGGAGAAAATTAGTGCGCAATTAGTACATCGCTGAAAATGCCGCAGTTAGGTATCCCTTGGCTGTGCCTACAAGACGCAGTATCCACTGTTACGCACACAAGCGTGCACCACTGAGACAGTCACCGGGGGTCATACAGGCTGGTGCATATCGAGAAACGCACCAGCGCCTTTGTGGCCTTGCGCATAGCAGACGCACGAGGCCACGGGCCCAAGATCTTCTCCTCTGGGAAAGGACGGTTGTGCAAGTGCCCCAAAGTTGTACTAACCCCACTCCTCTCGTCTTCGTATGTAGGGCAGTCACACGGGATATGTTTGGTCGTTCTTTCAACATCACATCTGCTGGAGTTGGGACTGTCCGCCATTCCCATTAGGAATGAGTAGGCGTTTGTGAAAGATACAACTAAACGCCTCGTTGACACTTTGATAATTAGGACAGTACGTCTCGAGTTAGATAATTAATTACAATGGCCTAATTAAATCTCAGTAACAAAAAGAATTTCTGGCGGCTACTCCGCTCTACTGGGAATATTATGCGCTAGGCTTTCTTCGAGTAACTCAATTTACTACAGAGCAATAAGACAAATTTTTCCAACACTTTGCTATTGTATGAGACGCTCGAAGAACTCACAAAAGCAAGCGCAATGAACCACGTAACTGCATTTCAGTGGATACCTGGGCACTGCAATATTCCTGGAAATACTGCAGCGGACGCAGCTGCGAATCGAGCGCACAATAACGCCGAGACAACCAATCTTCCTCTATTGCGTAGTGAAGTCCGTCTGATCCTGAGACAGATTTCCTGTCGTCTCAGCAAAACTACCTGGTTTGATCAGCAAACTAAGAACTCGGAGTTACACTTTATAGACCCACGTATAAACTTATCGATGCCTGAAAATCTAAGAGACAACAGAAAATTTGAAACATTGGTACACCGTCTGCGTCTTGTTACGGTATTTACGAGACACTTCTTGTACAGGATGAAACATGTCTTTAGTCCGCAGTGTTCTTGTGGTCATCCAGACGAAGATGTGCATCATCTTCTCCTCGAGTGCACGAAATACGATCCACAAAGAAGGGTACTGAGAGCAAATTTGTTGATGTTAGACAGAAGACTATTTACTCTAAAAAAGATACTTGGCCCATGGCCAACTGCGGGCCTTCAAAAAAGAGCGTTTCTTGCTCTGAAAAAGTTTTTAGAGGACACCAGCATTTTGGAAAAATATTAGGTATCAGATGATCCGAATACGCTAAATGAGTAACACAAGCGTTGTCCGTGGTTCATAATTGGTGAATATGGTGATCGCAACTTTTACGCAATATGTATAATTCTGTTCTGTACTTGCAGTGTATTACATGTGTTGTGTGTTTTGGCTGTTCAAAATATCTGTGGTGGTGGTGGTGGTGGTGGTGGTGGTGGTGGTGAATTGTAGCAACAGGCGGGTTTAGCCTGGCGATCAAGGCCGGCAATTGCTCCGCCCGAGCGTCTCGCACAATACCGCTGAAGGGTTTCACCATATGTCCATCAAACCAGTCTCCCTTAAGAATTCGATGAGGAGACGTGAAGTTTCTTTGCGGGCTATAACTGATCCCTCGGGAAATATAAGGTGTTGCAGGCGCGCAAGCGGAAGGTCCTTGTTTTGCAGATTCTTCAGGAGAGTGTCTCTTTCATCTTGGAATTGCTGGCAGGACCACAAAAAGTGCTCAATGTCTCCTGTCTCGTTGCATGCCGTACATTTCGGAGAATTGATTCGCCCCGTTTTTAAATAACCAGGCCGGTGTATTAGCAGATCCTGTCCTTATTCTATATAGAAGTGTGGCTTCCTCTCGGTGCAATCTCTTGGTTACTCAGGGCATATGCGGTGGAACCCAAAGCGACGCAAAGTGATTTCGAATGTCAGATTTTTGCACTTGATTACTCTTTGGAGCCTCGATTTTGGGAGGATGATAGAGCGCTGCGTATGCAAGCGCATCAGCTTTTTCGTTTCCTGAGATACCAATGTGGGAGGGAATCCACTGAAACTTTACTGTGAAGCATTTGTTGTTGAGTTCTTTCACGATGGCTAGTGATTTGCGTGGGAACTTGAGGGATGGCAAACCACGTAAGGACAACCACATTCTGCGGAGGCAAAGTGTTTAGTTTGCGCAGAGCAGAAACTATTGCTACGCCTTCCATAACTGTCGACGAGGCTATACAGTCCAGACGGCCAGACCACGTATATCTTAGAGAGGGAATATAGAATGCAGCTGCGCAGCGGTCTTCGTCTGCCTTGACAGAGCCATCTGTGTATACTTGTAGGTGATACGGGTAAGTCGTGTTCAGGTGTTCCAGGACTAATGACTTGGCTTCTGCAGATGGAATGCAGCTCTTTGATTGCAATCGTGGTACACTTAAGTTGCGTGTGATGTCCTCGAATGTCCAGGGTGGTTCTATCCTTTCCCCCTGTCTCGAGCAGCGCAATCCTAATACGCGAAGTGAGTTCAATGCTGCGTAAAAATGTAAAAAGCGCGGCCTGTTACCTATACGTCGTAAGAGGGCTCTACCGGGCGTAGACTCACTCAATCGTAGTAGCTAGATCATGAGAGCCTGGAAAGCCTGAAGTCGTAGAGGGCGTGACTCAGCTTCGTAGAGCACTTTCTTGTTTGACGCTGGCTGAGGGACTCCAAGGCAAAGTCGGATACCTTTTGTGTGGATGGCTTCTAAGCGCTCGTATTGGCTGTCTGAGGGTGACATCCAGAGATAGCTGATACATGATTCGACTGGTAAGCAACGCTGTATGTAGCCGAAGCATCGACGTCGGGTGGTTGCCCCAGCGTATGTCAGCGACTCGCTTGAGCACATGTAGTCTGGGTGACGATGACGCCACAACGTGGTCAACACCGCGGCGCCAGAGTAGCCTGTGGTCTAAGGTAACGCCCAGAAATCGGACGTTGGTAACTTGTAGAATCTGGTATCCGTCCAAATTCAGCGTCAAGCGTGTAGATTTCCTTTTCACTCCAGGAAATAGTACGAATGATGATTTCTCTGCTGATAGTGATAATCCAATCGTTGCCAAGTGGCCCTGAATGGCTTTTACTGCTCCCTGGGCTATTCGTGCGAGGCGGCGATGCTGGTAGCCGGAGACCCATATGCAGATATCATCGGCATATATAGATATCTTCACTTGTGTTCGATGGTTTAGTACTCTTGGGAGGCTACTCATGGCAATGTTAAATAATAAGGGGGATAAAACACTCCCCTGTGGCACGCCGCGAAATATACGTATTTCATCGCTCAATGTGTCGCCAAGACGACCTCTGATGCGACGATCATTGAGGAACGTATGCATGAAGTGCAAGAGATGACTCGTGACGCCTATAACTTGTAACTGGCTGATGATGGCTCTTTGAGACACGTAGTCGTAAGCCTTAGAAACATCCATGAAAACAGAAAGTGTCGACAGGCCATCCGCACTGTAATGTTCTATGTGGCTTAGCAGGTCCAGCACATTGTTTTGAGCGCTTAGACGCTGCCGAAACCCAGTCATGCACGATGGTAATTTTAGACCCTGCTCGACATACCAAGTGAGTCTTGTGCACGCCATCTTCTCCATTAGCTTCGCTGCACACGAGGTCAGTGATACCGGTCTGTACGAGTCTAGAGCTGCAGGATTCTTTCCAGGCTTCAGAACCGGTACCACCCATGCTACCTTCCATAAATGTGGGATAGCCCCACTGGCCCAGACTTGGTTAAAAAATGCCAGCAACTCACGTCGTCTAACAACCGGTAGGTTAGTCAGCATCTGATTACTGATAAGGTCAGGTCCCACCGCACAGCGACGTCGGAGGCTGCTCATAGCTAGTTCCAGCTCTCTGAGTGTGAAACGAGCATCCATTAGAGACGATGATAGCGGCGGAGGCGGGTTGGTTGTGCCGGCTGACCTGCCGGAAGAGTAAATTTCAGCGAAGGCATTCGCAAGACAAGCGAGTGTCTTGCCTAACTTTAATGCTAAGGCTTCAAATGGCTTGTTTGGTCGAAAGTTTCCAGCAAGGTTATTAACTACCCACCACATCCTTGGAACTGGCGTGAAGACCGATAGGCTTGCACAAAACGATGCCCATTGATATCTTCTTAGTTTCCTTGTATAACGTCGAATCACTGCGTTAATCCTGTTATATATAGTCTTCATTGGTGGGTCACCCTTCATCCTCATCAGTCTCCGTTCCGCTCTTCTACGGGGAGCACATAGATTTTTGAGCTTTAGATCCAGAGCGGGGAAGTGGTCGGGTAGCTTCAGCTCAGCGGTAGCCAATCTCTTGCTACGTAGCATGTCCGCGAACAGGTCTCCAGATTATTCGCTTAGGCCGTCCCTGTACGTATCCCAATGCGTCACAGGACAGGATTTTCGGCCGTTGGTTCTATATCCAGCAATGTTAACGAAGACAGGAAAATGATCACTGCCCATTCTATCTTTGCTAGTCGTTGACGATGCGAGGATGTCCGTTGAATGTAACGTCAAGTCAATCACACTGTAAGAGGCCGGTGGTCGAAAAAACGTTGGCTGTTTGTCATTTGCCACGCAGAGTCCCTTGGTGTTTAAAGCACTAACAATTTGCTTTCCACGTGCATCAGTCGCCTTGTCGCCCCAGAGAGTTTGGTGCGCGTTAAAGTCCCCACATATAATCCTCGGAGCTGGGTAGCGGCTGCTGAAGTCTCTTATAATTTCTCCCATCGAGACCTTCAGGCGAGAGGTCACATATACGGAGGCCACGATGAGGCTTCGGTTTCCCAGCCGCACTTGTACGGCAGTGACTTCCAAAGCACTGCTGCAAAGGTCTTGAACTGGTAGAACGTAATGTGGTATTTCACGTCTCACATATAGCATGGCGCTTCCGTTCGGAAATGTCGGAATACTTTGGTTTCCATGTGCGACATAACCAGCAATTGATGTGGAACTTGGAAGATCAACCTCGGACAGGGCCAATATTGGCACAGGCATGTTGCGTAAGAAAAGCGACAGTTCAGGTAAATGGCACGCAAGACCCGCACAGTTCCATTGCATAATAAGTGGCACCTGTGGACGAGATGGTGAACATTGTGTCCTGACCGCATCCATATTGCTAGGTGCTTTAAAAAGAGGCAGAGCTTAGAATCACTGACTCGAGAGCCAGGACTACTTCAAGCATTTCCTTCATCGAGCTCGCCGGCACCTTCTCTATGTGTGATCGCAAGGCCTTGAAGAGAGCACGTAGCACCTGCTGACAGTCCTCCTGTAGTGTTTTTTCATCGCAACGCGATTGGGGTCGCTGCAGTGCAGACACATAACTTCGCTGTTCCGGTTGTTCAGCAGTCTTCTCGTCTACGGGGCCTCTGTTCATTGATTTGACTACTTTAGCCGGTCCGCTGCGTGATGGCACCCCTGTGTCCTGAATTCCTGGAGAAGGCTTCAGGCTTGTAAAATAAGTTTCACTCTTTGAGCTCCATTTGATTTCGTCTGACTCTCTGTGACTTTCTGTCTTTTTCTTCGTCGTATTTTTCTCATCCTTTCCTGTTGGCCCCAGGATAAACGTTTTCTTACGCTTTATTGCCGCTGCCCGCGTAGGACACTTGCTATAACTAGCTGGATGACCACCACTACAGTTTGCACATAGAAAGTTCTCGCTGCACGCGCATGTTTTGAAATCGTGCGGTCCTCCACATCTCTTACACCGCTGCTCACCACGGCAGTACTTGGCCACATGTCCATAGCGCCGACACTTGAAGCACCGAGGTGGTGTCTCAACGTAGTCAACGGTCTCGTGTCTTGTGAAGCCCAAGTTGATCTTCTCTGGACGGTCTGTATTTGGAGCGAACGTAAGAACAACGGAGCTGGTTCGCCTGGACTCCCAATCGGATTCGGAAATTTGAAGGCGTCGCGTGACTCTCCTTGCATGGTAAACACCTTGTGGCTTTAGGTATACCAACAGTTCCTCGTCAGTGCACCACTTCGGTACTCCTCTAATAATGCACGTGTTTTGCAGGTACGAATTGAGCACTCGCGCTGAGATTGCAGTCCCTGAGATTGACTTGCAGCTGAGAAGGAAATTCACATGCTCTTCTGTCTGTACATCTAGAAGCAGGGCTCCCTGAGCAGTAAATCGGCTCCTAACTGGCGATGCGCCAAGAATTTTTTCAATTTCTGTAGACAGAACAATGGGATTTACTTTTTTCAGGTCGGCTCCTTCTATGGCAGGGGTAATAATCACTGGGATTCCGACGGTCCTCTTCTTGCGGTGACGCACAAGCCTGAAGCCTTCATCGTCCAGATCTGTGATGTCAGCTATGTCACAATCGTCAATAAGCGTAGACTCGTCGTCTGTTTCTGTAGCCTTGTATATCGCTTACAGTCACGGTTGCTCTCAGGGTCAGTCGGTGGCCTCTGGCCCGGTGTCAGGTCAGGCGTAGTCATGACAAAGCTCTCGCCGCTACCAGATCGGGCTCTTCTGCAGGCTCCTATCGAAGCGACGGGAGGCGAAGGCACCCCCCCCCCCCCCCCGGCCTCCGGTAGGGAAGGTACCTTGGCGAGTCGTCCGACGTCTTCGACAAATATATTTGACAAAACGTCGAAAAAATGCAAAAACACTAGGGAGCGAGACAGCAGTGCGACTGTGTCGAACCAAACTTCTTCTTCCCAAAATATCTGACTTTATATATGCGTACGTGTACTGAACTCATGCACAAAACTTTGCGATTCATGTACTGTTGGACTGCATATTTTTTATTCCTCCAGTGTTCTACTGAGTGTAATATTTTGTGTCACTATTCTCCCTTTCTACACAAATTTGTTTCCTTTGCCAAGTGACAAGGAGTAGCCGGGGTCACCATAAAGGCGCCAACCTCTCCTAATATTAATTTCAATAAGAAAAATTCTCTTTTTAAAAATCCTGGTTCAGGATGGTTGGGACACCCTCTATATGTATTTATGACCCCTGCATGCAAGTAGCGATGTTCCCATCCCTAACAAGTGTTGTAAATTATTAAAAGAGGTTTTCTTTCCTTCTTTTTAATTTTTTTTCATGAGTCGTTTGTATTGCTTACTGGAAAGAGAGGCAATACTGAGAGACATATCAGTCACGTGTATTTCACATACCGTTACTGAAAGAGCCACTCAAGTCTGCAGGTTTTTTTTTCAGGGTTAAAAAAACACGCAAATCAATTTGAAGCGAGGTAAACATACAGCAGCATATTCATTCTGTAGGCATAGGCTATCCATACCTTTACGACTAATTGTTAACTGGCTACAGCCTTCTCTTTCAAAAATATATTAAACTTTGTCCTGTGTTTATATTTAAATATATTATGTATCTACATGGCGTTTACAGTAGAAATTCAAAACAATGTTGAACTGAGAAAATACGGATAAGGTAGCCGCCACTGGTGCTTTTAATGCGCTTGTCCTCCTATTGTTAGAGTGTGCAGAAATAAAGCGATAGTGTGAATTAAATGCCGTGCACGTCCGCGCCAACAATGGTGCAGTAAGCTTTTATAGCCAGAATAAAATTTTAAGTGAAAAGGTACAGGCAACTCAAAAGAAAGCTCAAGTGATCTGGGTGACAAAACTCTGGTAATGACAATTTCATCTTGTAATACGGTGGTTACTGCGCTACAAACACACGGGCAACCGAAGTAGAATGGACAGGACGCGCGCAGACTGAAAACTGAATTTTATTGGGTGAAAGGTGACATGAGCATTCCCACGTAGCAAAGCATTGCAGGGCTTGTGAAAAAGACACAAACAAGGTGTGCCTTCTGCATCTAGAAAAAACTAAAATTTTGTACCGTCATAGGGATCGTCGTACACGGGAGCTGTTCGAGGCCTATGTTATAAAGGAGAAAGCGCGGGTATGTGTTAGCGATCCTTCCACTGTACTGGCTGATTGTGGGGTGCAATTTCTAGACGCAAGAGTGGGACGGCAGCGATTTTGGATGGCCTATCGGCATGATGATGTCATTTCGATTATTGTATATATATGTCATGTTTCACCCAATATAGTTCAGTTATGAGTCTGCGCGCGTCCTGCACATTTCTACTTGTGTTGTCCGTGAGTTCAGAGCACAGTAACCCCCATATTACAAGATGAACTTCCACCAACTAGCCCAACTTGCCGCTCAACGGTAATTACAGTTTAGTTGAAAGTGGGGGGGGGGGTGCCTTCAGCATCGCTGGGAGGGAGGGGGCTCTCCTCCCCCCCACCCCCGGAAAACTTTGGAGAGGACTCGGGACTCAGAGCACCCCCGTAATCGGCGCCTATGATTCCGAACATGCCACTACATGTTACTGCCGCACATTACCGTCGCCGCACGCTGCACGAAAAAGAAAAAAAAATGAAACAGAGAAGTTCCCCCTAACAGTATCGCTGGAAATAAAAAGGGTAAAAGTAGAGGAAAGCGCACCACGCTACATAACATCACATAACGCACCAAGTGTGTGAGCTCTACAGACAAGAGTTTAGTCCCGTGTCAGCTGAGAAAAATTCTGGCACAGCTCCGCAAGCCTCGTACTTCCACTCGATACGAGGCTCTGCTTTTGCTGTTTAACAAGTGCGTACAATTGAGCGTCTAAAGTTCAGCCTATTACTATGTAACGTGCGCATGCGTGAACACGAGAAGTGCGTTTCGAAGCAGCATCGGGTAGGGGGCGAGGAAACCTTGACAAACGCCATTATCAATGGAATGAAAAGAAAAATAGCAGGGAGTCAGTATCGCAGCAACATCTACACGATGATGGCGAGTCGGATGCAGCGAACGGACGCGCGTGCACACGCGAACCCGCATCTAGAAAGTGAGTGAACAGAGGCGCCCCGAGTCGAGTTGAGCAGTGTAAAGGGTGCGAGAGAGTTCTCCGACATTGGGTGGAATTACATGCACCCAGGCTCGTCTACCAGACAGACAGACTACCAGACAGACTCGTCGGTTACGTGCACTGCACCGAAACGCTCAGCCCCTTGTCTGATGGCGATCTTTCGGCGACAAAACGAGGCCAAAGACCGACCACGTTGTGATGCATTTTTTGGGTCTATGCCCTTGTTTTGAGTGAGCTGTTTAGAACCATTAAACTGAAGCAGTCATAAAGGGCGTTCGGCTCGCCCAATTTCAGAGCTTACCGTTTTCGTGGCGAACTGCAGAAGCGTAAAAAACAAAACAGATGATTTCGCTACTCTGGCCTCTTCAGTTAAACCCCATGGAATTATAGATACAGAGTCTCGGCTAGCTGAATCTACTGGTAGTCCCGAAGTTTTCTTCCAGGTTTTCACGTCTATACCGTTCCGATCGCCATACACATGTCGGTGATGTCTTTCTTCTTGTTGATTCAAGCTTGCAGTCGTCTCCTCTAGTGATTCCAACTGAACGTCCCGCGTCTCTCTGGTGCAATATCCGTTTCAACCATCGGAAGTTACTAATAGCTGATTCTCTTTACCGTCCTCCCGTTTTCACTTCTGAATTATTTCGATCCCCTTCTTATTTTCTGTCTACAGTCGACAATGACTGTCTTATCGACGGTGACTTCAATATGTCCGACATGCATGCGGGTCGAACAATAAACCTGTCCTTGATAATTATTCCTGCACTTTCTCCGGCCTTTCGCGAGGGAATAGTGCTAAATGATCTTTATCAGTTTGTTACCGAGTCTACTATAGGCGTGGTCCTAACACCTCTTCTGTTCTAGGCCTGCTTTTCTCAAACCGGTCGTCGCTTGTGTCTGATAACGTCGTCATTCCGGGTATTAGTGACCACGACTGCGTTCTAGCCCATGCTTGAACCATCCCCTTCCCATGCCCACATAATCAGCCAAGGAAGGTTTATTTTTATAAGGGTGATTATACTTCGTTAGCTAATGAGCTTGCTAATTATCTGCAGCAATTCAGCCACTTAGCTCAGTTCTTCTATTGCAGTAGCCTATGGGAGTCATTTAGCTGCACCTTAAAGCAACTAATTGACACACACGTTCCATACAAAATTGTGACAGCAAAAAGACGTAGAGACAAACCGTGGGTGATTCGGGAGATCAAACTCTCGATTCATAAGAGACATGGTCTCTTAAATGCTTACAGAAAGCATCGCGATCCTACAATACTTGGAATGCTAACTTGTCTTGGAAAGGATATAGAAGTAAGAAACAAAGTCGCTAAAGAAAAATAATTCTTAGCACTGGGCCATAAGTGAAAAAATGACCCTGAAGAAACGTGGAAGTGATTAAAAACAAACACCACAGCATCTGCAGGCGTTCGGAGTATAAACAATGACAATGTACTCGTTACTGATGACTTTGATGAGGCCTCCTGCTTTAACCTCTATTTTCAGTCTACTTTCACAACTTCCTGCCTACATGAACTTCGGAATGTCCGTAACGTTGTGTTCGAACCTATGCCCGAACTTATTGTAACATACAGTGATGTACTGAAATACCTAACAATATAAATGCCTCCTCTGGAAATGGTCCTGATGACATACCTTCGTATGTGCTAAATACTTGTTCCGACATAATCGCCCACTACCTTGTTTACTTATTTGAAAAATCTCTAAGCTCTTCATCTTTGCCGTGGGAATGGAAACTTGCCAACGTAGTTCCCATCCATACAACTGGAACGAAAAATACTGTCTCCAATTACATACCAATTTTTATAACAAGTGCTGTGTAGCAAAACAATGGAGCACGTAGTGTACAGCGCAGTAATAAAACATCTAAAAAACGTTACTTTTTTTACAGAATTCTAGCATGGTTTTAAGGCTGGACATTCTTGCTCGACACAGCTCCCAGAATTCAGCCATGATCTTTTTATTTCATTTGACCTTGGTGTATATATTGATGACATATTCCTGGAATTATTCTTCCTTGCCTCTTGGAACTATAAGAGCGCCCAAAGACGAGAACGAAGAGAGTGGACAGGACAAAACGCCTACTCACAACTGAAAAATTTTATTGAAAGGAAACAAATATATGCACACAAGAACGGAGTAGGAGTCAATGCTTCGTCCTAACGAAGTAAACGAATACGAAGTAAGTAAACGAACTAACACAGTTATCCAGTCTGTTACAGTATATCCTTCCTTGGTCTGCCTCCTTCATTAATTGATTGGATTAAGTGTGATCTACAGGATCACATGGACCGTGTTGTAATTAATGGCTCACAATCTAATTATGTCATGATTACTTCGCGAGTGCTGCATGGATCCGTTTTGGGACCCTTGCTGTTTCTGGTGTACAGCAATGATATTGCTCAGGAAGTACCACGCAAAATGCATCTGTATGCCGATGATTGCGTGGTTTATAGTGCACTGCCTTAGGGATTCCGCTGGCGCCGAGTATCTGCAACACAATTTGGACTGTATTCAGCACTGGTGTTTTCGGCAGCAAATGTCTCTGAACCCCTATACGTGTCAGTTCATCTACTTCACTTGTAAAGGCAGTGCATACTCGTTTGATTGTACGTTAGATACTGTACAGCTGTCGCGCGTGGGTGAGTATAAATACTTTGGGGTTTATTTTTCATCCGAACTAGCTTGGACTAAGCAGGTTGAACATGAAACAGCGAGAGAATGCAGAATGCTGAATTTCGTCAAACGTAATTCCAGAATCGCGGCTCCCAAAATTAGAGAACAACGTAAATTTACTAATGCAAGGTCTATATTAGAGTACTCCTGTGCAGTCTGGGACCCGCAAACTAAAATACTTTCTAATATGCTTGAACTCGTACAAAACTGCACAGCTCGATTTGCTTCTACTAATTATAACTTTACTTCTAGTGTTACCACACTTGGGTGGGTAACACTAGAATGGGTGGGTAACACTTGAATGGGTGGGATGAGAATTATTAAGCAGGCGCAGAAAAAAAAAACATGCATTTAGCGATGCTTTTCAAAATTTATTGCGGAGTGGTTAAATTAGACAAGGAAACACACCTTTTCCCCCCCTCATTTTACATCTCAAATACGTGATTATCAATGGAAAATAAGGGAATTTAATTGTAGAACGAATGTCTATCATGATGAGTGAGTGAGTGAAGATACTTTGTTATCAATGCCTGCAGAACGGTTAGCCTTCCCCTGTTAGGGAGGCGTCACCGTGATTTCATGATTAATTTTTTCCGTACATCATCAGTCAATGGAATCAACCACCACAACAAATTACTAAATGGGGAACTGAAATTTCGTTTAGAGCTCTGTTCTTGGATGTATAACGGCATGCGCGGTAGTTTGTTATTTGCGCCCGGCCAGCTTCACGCAAACACTTTGTATCCCTCCCCGCCCACTTTTCATGCAATAGCGCCTTCGGGCGCTATTTCTTTATGTCTTTATTTGTTTATGTAATGATTTATCAATTTCAAATAAATAAATAAAAGAATTTATGAAATTCACCCACATTGCCATTTTGCTTGCATGGCGAGTTGACCCGACCCGCAACGTCGCTTACTCGATCTGACTCGGCCGTGAATGCGAAAACTGGCTTCCGAACCCATAAAGCTTTTTGGCTGGATTGTGCCTAGTTCACTTGAGGATCACTAATATTATAACAATTGTTCTCTACCACATATTCATTTGCAGAATGCTGTGGGCAAATAAATTTGATATCATATTACCATTCTTAATGTTTTTCGCACTTGGGGATTCTAATGAATGCCACTATTAGCAAAAGAGGAGCACTGAAAGATGTCCGTCAGTGGCGACAACGCATGCAACATGTCGTCAGTAATGCTTCCGTGCAGGCTGACGCACAACTATCATCAACGAAATCGTAATAAGTAGCGTTGCAGGGGACACCCGCGCAATTTAAGGTTGTACTTACACCTCAGTGAGCTGTTGCGAGAAAATACAGGCTATATTAGTCTTGCAATAGTGATCCAAGTGTCTGTCCCCCCATGAAATCTCATCAGCAAATAAAGACACAACACACACACACACACACACACACACACACACACACACACACACACACACACACACACACACACACACACACACACACACACACACACACACACACATATATATATATATATATATATATATATATATATATATATATATATATATATATATATATATATATATATATATATATATATATATATATATATATAACATTGATGCCTTCAGGCAGCATGTGTGGGTTTATTGACGAGATGCCTTCACCCAAAAAGATCACGTACTCGCGAAGTCTGCGGCAAAAAGGATGTTCCACATCCGCCGCCAAGGTTTTGGAGTAGTGGCGCTGGCTAACACTTCCAGGGTTAGTTTTAATAGTAATAACTTAAATGCCCAAGAAAGTGGATGGCAAAATGGCGCCGCGGTAGTTCAGTTCGTAGAGCATCGCACGCATAATGAGAAGACGTGGTATCGTTCCCCACCTGCAGCAAGTTGTATTTTTTTCATCCACTTTCATTGCCATTAATTTATGATTTCGTTAACTCAATTAGTAATTACAAGTAATTTCCCATATGTTGTCCTTGGTGTCATTGCTGGCTTCTCATGATATATATATATATATATATATATATATATATATATATATATATATATATATATATATATATATATATATATATATATATATACACACACTTACATAGGAACAGACATATGCATTAAATTAGACTCACTCCCGGTTTTTTTCTGAAGTGCTTAAACGTTTAGAGACCATGACTGAGATATCCAAACGGCCACTAAAGGATTTCTCACTTAGTAATAGCACAAAAAAAGAAAAAAAGAAAGGAAAACCTATAAGTACACCTGATAATAAAAGACACGTTATAACGACGACAAACCGGCTCTTGTGGAACTACGACATTGCCACAGCAATGTAATTTTATGTAGTCATTTAATGTCACAAGATGCGAATTGGTGGCCATGTTCTTCACGAACTCAAATGTTCCCCTTAGTTCGACACCAGTTATTATGAACGCCCGTTTGATCGGATCGCATTTCCAGGTCCAAAATGCTCCAATGGATTCGAACATTTCTCGTAATTTCGACATCGGATAACACAAGCCAAACTTTCATATACCGCCGCACTCAAGTTAAATAAAGTGAACGGTTACACATGTACGCTGGCAAAAGTCCTGCTTCATTCGCGGAAGCTCTGACGTAAAAATTATGAATATAAATGCGTTGTCATGGATAACCCAAGCCAGAACGAAGACGCAAGAAGGGCGCAGCGGGGTTGCGATGAAAGAGGAAAGAAGAAAGGAGGACGAGACGGGAAAGGAAGTTTGTGCTGGAAGGCGACCTTAAGTCTCCATGTCGCGCCATCGAAAGCAACACAGTACAGCAATGCAGGATGCACAGTGAAACACGTTGTTTCGTACCTTCTGCCTAAGCGTAGGGGACCTGGAATTTTGGCCCAGATAATTTGTCGTGGTCTGGGGTGCGATGGTCTTCTTCCTCCGCTTCATGCACGGCAGGAGTCGAGTGCAGTTCTCAAGTGAGTAAAAAGAAAAAAAAAGAAAACACAAAAAACAAAACAGAATGAAAAATGTCGAAGAAACATTGTGCAAGGAGAGACAATGGAATTTAGCAAGAGAATTCATATAGCTTCTCTTTCTCCTTTTTTTTTTGCTTTCTCTTCTTTTTATGCGGACACCGATGCAAGCAGCGAAGAAGGATGGTTGAGGAAGTTTTATTGCTTCTTCCGCCAGAATCGAATATGCTCAGCAGAGGTATTCTTGCGCCTTCTGAATTCTCAGAAGGCGCAAGAATAACGATACGACGACGAGGATTCGGAGGAAGTCGCGGGAGAGAAGACATAGAAAAACAAAAAACACCAGACGAGACGTATAGACGCGGTACGTCTGCAGTTGCGGCCACGGCGTCTGCGCGTTACGCTATCTCAGGCCCCAAGCCGCTGCCACAGCCGCAATACAAGAGCTACAGAGCCGGCTACTGTTTACGTTTTACGCCCGCGGCTATTCAGATAAAGAAGAACTGGTACTTGGCCCGTTGCTCCACTTCGAGGAGCAGCCGAGGTATAGCCGCTATTAAAAAAATGATAAGGAAGAAGAGAAAGATAAAAAAAAAGAGAGAAACAAACCCAGAAAACCAACTGCTGCCCTGAAGATGAAAACGGGGTGTTCAGAGATTAGTGTTTGCGCAAACCTGACTCCTGCAAAACGACGTACTGCTAACGCAGCATGCGTTAATCCACCGTGAATTACATTGCAATTAATCAGCGTCTAAACTTATTGCTGATACAGTTATTGTACACGCCTTGTGAACGCATTCCCGCCGCGTTATCTCCGCGCTGAACTACTGTAGTCTAATGCAGCCGAAAAGCCCTCGTTTAGACCGTGCTGCCCTGTAACTTGCGCTGGCAGTAATTTAATTTTGTATAACTCGCAAGTTACACTGCAATAAATCACTGCTTTTACGATAACTTTTTAACGGTGTCGTTCAAGGCTGCCGAGACGACGACGACGACGACGACGACGACGACGACGACAACAACAACAACAACAACAACAACAACAACAACAACAACAACAACAACAACAACAACAACAACAACAACAATTACGGCACTCCAGCACGAGTTTATGCAAATACTTTCCTCGAGTTGGTGAGCTAGTTGGTTGAGCATTACTTGGGCTACGGTGCAGGACAGACGGGAACACAATAACTTTAAAACGCACAGCACCTGTATGCCCGTGATGTGTGTGTTCTTACGCTATTATTTCCGCGACTAGAGCTTGAAACTGTGGGACATTCTTGGCCCATGGAGAAACCCTGCTTGCTAATGGCCGCAGCGAAACGCTTTGAATATTTTTTAAAAGTAAAGGCCTTCATGGGAGGCTTTATGAAGACTTTAAGTGTGTGTGCGTGCGTGAGGGTGTTTGTGCCATTTTGGTGTTTGTTTGATCACTGTGAATATGATAAGTTGCACCCAGTACCAGGAGTAGTATGTCACGCCGTAAACAAAGGTAAATATGTAGTGCTCGTCAGCAACTCTCTCCCTCTTGTTTTTCTAAATGTGCACTGCAGTTGCTCCTCCGACTACTGCAGTGTACCTCATAATTCGAAGCTATGTGCCCTATACAATAGAAAAAGCAGGTTTCCTCAAAGCTATATGGACTTTCCAGCGACATATGTTATGGGTTCTTTCATTGGTCATGCATCCGTCCAGACGCCCTGCTAAATGTTATGCCGATAAGCACTGATTGTGGTACCTGAAAGAACCAGTTAGAACTTAGTGCCCATATGTGTGGTCGAGCAAGATATGCATGCTAATGCATTTCCTTCTCCGAGTTCTTCTCTCTAGCGCTCATTGCGTCTTTTAGCGAACGCAACTAGGCCAGCAGCATGCTCTTTTGGAATATCTCCGTGTGGTCATAGCAACATCGCCATGGCAAATGTAAAATAAATATTAAATCTTGCATGGGCTAAGGCACCGCGAAGATTCAGGGAAGCCCACGCGCTAGGGTAGTTATCTCGACCGGGCCTGCGGCCGCTGTAATAAACGGCAACTGATAGTTTAATTGAGCTGCCATTCGTGGTCCCATTCTTCTTTATCTTTTTGTTTTGCTTTTGTCCCTTATATCGCGGGATTGGCCATGAACTTCGGCGTGTTGTTCAAGTTGGCTGCAATGGAGACTGACAATTAAGTTTTGATATCTGCTACTTCTCTGTTGATAATAGTGGTAACATTTTTATTTATGCAAAATTGTAGCTGTGTACTCTTTCTCTCTTGCGTGCGGTATGTTGATCTGAAATTGAGGTGCATCTTTCTCCGCAGATGCTTAATCGAAGGGGCCCCGCTTGTTGTTGTCAGCTATTCTTTATTAAAACGGTGAATGAGCATAAATAAGCCCGCCATGAACCCCATGAACAACTTGCGGGGAAACGAGAGAAATTTACCATCGGGCAGTTGAGAAAGGACATGACATTGTCTATCAATGATTGCCATGTCACTGTGGTATTGGTGGAAACGAGCGAGCAGATGCAGCCGTTCCATCTGCCCATGACGGTGGTGATTGCGTTGCTTTTCCAACGTCAGGAAAAGATGCAGCGGGATAGCTCTGTGCTCTTGCACGCGAGCTTACGTTGGTCGAGTGGAATTCTTCAGACTTTACAAACCAGCGCCATTGTTCCGTGGAACGCAAAATAAAGCTCTACCTTCCGCACGGTTTACCACGACAGGAGCTAATTATCATTTGTCGTCTGTGGCTTGGAGTAGCCGGGGTTTGTGGGTAGATGGAGTGTATAGCTGGAGTGTGGGGGTTGCAAAGGGATGATGGGCAAATTTTGTGCGATTTTCGTCGTTTCAGTGCCAAAAATAACAGGCCTCAGCATCCCACTCGACAAGATTGATAACCATCCCCTTACGGAAGCCAGAATGCTTGGACCCTGATACCAGCTGATCCCGGCCATAGCTGCTTCAGGATTCTGAAAAACTATAGTCGTGCGGAGAAATTTCTTAACCTTCTCTTCTTTTCTCCTTATATTTTCTGCCGTTACCCAACCCCCTGTGCTGATTACCCAACCGGACAGTTATTCTGGTTAACCTTTCTGCATTTCACCCCTTGTTCTATCTCTGTCAATCAAGTTAGACGCATTTTCATCCGGAAACTCCTCGCTCAACATAAGAATGTGGCAATGTAACATGCTGATCCCACATACGAACACGAAAGAATGACGATGGCAGGAGACGATGGCGAGATGACGACGTCATGATGACACTGGAATGACGACGATTGAACGACCACGACGGCATGACGACGATCGTATGACGAAAATGGCGTGAAGAATGACGACCGCGAGACGACCATGGCATGAGGATAATCGCATTAAAACAACGGGATTACGACGCTGGTATGACTGCGATTACCGACGTACCGGAATCTTGGAAGAACGCTAACATAATCCTAATCCATAAGAAAGGGGACGCCAAAGACTTGAAAAATTATAGACCGATCAGCTTACTGTCCGTTGCCTACAAAATATTTACTAAGGTAATTGCAAATAGAATCAGGAACACCTTAGACTTCTGTCAACCAAAGGACCAGGCAGGATTCCGTAAAGGCTACTCAACAATAGACCATATTCACACTATCAATCAAGTGATAGAGAAATGTGCAGAATATAACCAACCCTTATATATAGCTTTCATTGATTACGAGAAAGCGTTTGATTCAGTCGAAACCTCAGCAGTCATGGAGGCATTACGGAATCAGGGTGTAGATGAGCCATCTGTAAAAATACTGGAAGATATCTATAGCGGCTCCACAGCCACCGTAGTCCTCCATAAAGCAAGCAACAAAATCCCAATAAAGAAAGGCGTCAGGCAGGGAGATACGATATCTCCAATGCTATTCACAGCGTGTTTACAGGAGGTATTCAGAGACCTGGATTGGGAAGAATTGGGGATAAAAGTTCATGGAGAATACCTTAGTAACTTGCGATTCGCTGATGATATTGCCTTGCTTAGTAACTCAGGGGACCAATTGCAATGCATGCTCACTGACCTGGAGAGGCAAAGCAGAAGAGTGGGTCTAAAAATTAATCTGCAGAAAACTAAAGTAATGCTTAACAGTCTCGGGAGAGAACAGCAATTTACAATAGGCAGCGAGGCACTGGAAGTCGTAAGGGAATACATCTACTTAGGGCAGGTAGTGACGGCGGATCCGGATCATGAGACGGAAATAATCAGAAGAATAAGAATGGGCTGGGGTGCGTTTGGCAGGCATTCCCAAATCATGAACAGCAGGTTGCCATTATCCCTCAAGAGAAAAGTATATAATAGTTGTGTCTTACCAGTACTCACCTACGGGGCAGAAACCTGGAGGCTTACTAAAAGGGTTCCACTCAAATTGAGGACGACACAACGAGCTATGGAAAGAAGAATGATAGGTGTAACGTTAAGGGATAAGAAAAGAGCAGATTGTGTGAGAAAACAAACGCGAGTTAATGACATCTTAGTTGAAATCAAGAAAAAGAAATGGGCATATGGGCAGGACATGTAATGAGGAGGGAAGATAACCGATGGTCATTAAGGGTTACGGACTGGATCCCAAGGGAAGGGAAGCGTAGCAGGGGGCGGCAGAAAGTTAGGTGGGCGGATGAGATTAAGAAGTTTGCAGGGACGGCATGGCCACAATTAGTACATGACCGGGGTTGTTGGAGAAGTATGGGAGAGGCCTTTGCCCTGCAGTGGGCGTAACCAGGCTGATGATGACGATGATGACTGCGATAGAATGACGTTGCTGAAACGACCACGATGGCATGATGACGACGATGCAATGATGACGATGGGATGACGATGAAGGAGTGACGGGGATGGAAAGACGACAACGCTAGAACAACGAGGGCGTGGAGACAACAGGATGACGACAGCGTAGCAACGACGTCAGAATGACAATGGAGTGACGATGATGACACAATAAGGACTCTGGCACAATGAAAATGTGATGACGAAGCTGGAATGAAGATGGTAGAACGACCACGATGGCATTACGTCAAAATCGTGCCGATGGCATTACGCGCGAGTTCGCTTACTGCATGACGACTGTATGACAACTGCGGGACAATGACGGCATGATGACGATAGAATTGTGACGACAGAATGACGAAGACGAACTGATGACGACGAATTGACAACGCAGTGGATGACAGAGTGAATATGGCGAAACGATGACGATAGCATGACAACGAAAGACTGATCACAACGGAATGAAGGTGATTAAATGATAACGACGAATGAAGACGGCGGCGTACCTGTGTAGAGGCTCACGTCGGGGCACTTACGTACATCACGTGCCACTCCGGCCTATCTGGATTGGCATTAAATTTCGGCGCCAGTTTGCACTGTACAGCATTGGTCAGTAATGCATGACAGCACTTTCGTGCGCATACATACATACATACATACATACATACATACATACATACATACATACATACATACATACATACATACATACATACATACATACTTGAAGTAGTAAATTAGCGCGATTAAAACCACGGAAACAAGAAAGACGGAAAACGACAAGCGCTACTCACAACTGTTTAATGGAAGGAAGGGATAGTACAAATATATATCCTCTTGTCACGCATGCGCCTACCTAGCAGAAGAGAAACAGGTACATGCACATCAAAGGCGGTTGCGCAAGAAGCTAAATTCGGCGTCTAGTAATGTGATAGAAGGCTCACTTACACGTCTATCTCTATTCTTCTTGATAAAGAAGGTCTCAAGAGCGAGCCTGGAAGAGGCGTTGCCGCTCCTGCCCAGAATAGTAGTCGCAGAAAATCGAGCGTCACAACCACACGCGCTAACAGGAACCACCAAATGTGCGCCCTTATCCTCTTTTTTCTTTAGTTTTTGCCTATGTTCCCTTAAACGGCCATTCACGCAACACTCGGTTTGTCCAATATAGAGTTGCCCACAAGGGTGCAAGGGAATTGCATAACCAACCCTTCTGGAGCACTCAACAAATGGCTTCTCATGCCTCGTGCGGCAGCCCCGACTGCTCTCACAGCTAACTCGAGAACGCAGATTCGACAGCTTGTTGGGCGCAGAAAAAACCAGAGGAATACCATGACGGTGAGCAACCTTTTTAAGGTTGTGTGACACCTTGTGTACGTAGGGAATAACCTCTGGTCTTACCTTCGGTCTTTTGACCTCTGCTCTCGCCCTTCGTGCTCCAAGCTTTACTTTTTACAGAAGAGACTCTACTATAGCGTTGACGACCGTCAAATGGAAACCAGCTGCCAAAAGGCGCCCAACTTGGTTCGTAAAACTAGACCGCATTTGGTGTACGCACGATTTCCGCATAGCCGATTCCAAGCAAAGACTACCAACTGCTCGTTTCACCACTTTATACTGTGCGGAATCGTACGGCAGCAATTGCTTCATGGCTCGCAGTTGATAGGAGCAGCAGACGTGGCCAGCTTAAAAGACAGTTTTAAATCTAGGAACTGCAGGCCTGTGTCGTCAGGAAGTTCATGGGCTCGTTTTTACCCATGAACTTCCGGATACAGGCCTGCAGTTCCTAGATTTAAAATTGTCCTTTGAAGCTCGCCACGTCTGCTGGTCCTATCAACCACGAGCTATGAAGAAATTGCTGCCGTACGATTCCGCACAGTAAAAAGTGGTGAAGCGAGCGGTTGGTAGTCTTTGCTTGGAATCGGCTTTGCGGAAATCGTGCGTACACCAATGCGGTCTAGTTTTACGAACTAAGTTGACCGCCTTTTGGCAGCTGGTTTCCCTTTGACGGTCGTCAACGCTATAGTAGAGTCTCTTCTGCAAAAAGTAAAGCTTGGAGCACGAAGGGCGAGAGCAGAGGTCAAAAGACCGAAGGTAAGACCAGAGGTTATTCCCTACGTACACAAGGTGTCACACAACCTTAAAAAGGTTGCTCACCGTCATGGTATTTCTCTGGTTTTTTCTGCGCCCAACAAGCTTTCGAAGCTGTGTTATCGAGTTTGCTGTGAGAGCAGGCGGTGCTGCGGCACGAGGCATGAGAAGCCATTTGTTGAGTGCTCCAGAGGGGTTGGGTATGCAATTCCCTTGCACCCTTGTGGGCAACTCTATATTGGACAAACCGAGCGTTGTGTGAATGACCGTTTAAGGGAACATAGGCAAAAACTAAAGAAAAAAGAGGATAAGGGCACACATTTGGTGGCTTATGTTAGCGCGTGTGGTTGTGACGCTCGATATTCTGCGACTACTATTCTGGGCAGGAGCGGCAACGCCTCTTCCAGGCTCGCTCTTGAGACCTTCTTTATCAAGGAGAATAGAGATAGATGTGTAAATGAGCCTTCTATCACATTACTAGATGCTGAATTTAACTTCTTGCCCAACCGCCTTTGATGTGCATGTACCTGTTTCTCTTCTGCTTGGTAGGCGCATGCGTGACAAGAGGATATATATTTGTACTATCCTTCCTTCCATTAAACAGTTGTGAGTAGCGCTTGTCCTTGACCGTCTTTCTTGTTTCCGTGATTTTATTCGCGCTAAGTTACTACTTCAAATAGGGACAACCAACTAGCCCAACAGTAAACTCTTCTAGAATACATACATACATACATACATACATACATACATACATACATACATACATACATACATACATACATACATACATACATACATACATACATACATACATACATACATACATACATACATACATACATACATACATACATACATACATACATACATACATACATACATACATACATACATACATACATACATACATACATACATACATACATACATACATACATACATACATACATACATACATACATACATACATACATACATACATACATACATACATACATACATACATACATACATACATACATACATACATACATACATACATACATACATACATACATACATACATACATACATACATACATACATAGATTCTTACAGTGGACTCGTTAAACAGCAACCAGATGCGCTACATAGACCTTCTCTCTGCCTTCGCATCCTAGCTGGACTCTGCCGACGAGAAGCTACCCTGCTTTGTCGAATATGGCTAGGAGTGGCCTTTATGAAATGTTTTGCATTCCGAATATGATGGGCTGATGACGCCTCGTGTGATGAATGTGGTAGCGAGGAGATTCTTCAAAACCTTCTCTGTGACTGTCCTCGCTACGATTTACAGAGACGATCGCTCACAATCGCGACAGGGCGTTTTGACCAAATAAATTTAGTATGCCGACATCAGAAGCTATAGCCGCGGAGGGCGAAGAGGGCACTGTTTCAGTTTTTAAAGACAACAGACTTAGACAAGCGGCTGCAGTCTGAACTGATGTTTATACTGCTGTAAGTGCTATTGTAATGTGCGGTGATAATATGCGGTGGAAGTGACCGACTGTGACGCTGTATCCTGTGCTCCCTTTCTTTCGGTCTTTCCTGCCACTTTGCCTCCCCCTCCCCTCTCTCCCGAGCGTAGGGTAGGAAATCGGATATTTCCCCCTGGTTAACCTCCCTCTCTTTCCTCTTTCTTCTGTCTCTCTCGTTCGTTAAACAGAATCTCAAGGCACTATGGAGTTCATTAAATTACGTTTATCAGGAGTCCCATTTAGTGAGAGATTGAGCTCGAGGATATGCTGGGTGCTCTTTTCAAATGGACATTTACTTTATTGCTAAGAGCAGATAATAGGTGCCATAGATCCGATTACAACGCTTCTCCTTATAATGTTTCTACTTTATAGAAACTTTTGCAACCATGGACACGAGCTTGCAGGATAACACCTAATTACAGAAAGAAGAATAGCCATTTAGTCAAAACATAGTCATTTTAGTGAAAAAGTCACTCTCAAAGTCATTGATAACTTTGATCTCCATCTTAGCTTGAGCGCAATGTGTCGCGCCATCGAAAATGCTAACTCACAGCTCACCGGCATTTCTGCTACAAGGAAACCACAGCTAGCCAGGACAACTGTAGAGCCCACGGATGGAACTATGGGGAACTGGAAAGCAAATCAGCGTCCTCGACTGAAGCCAGCGTTGTCCCGGAAGTTGGCGCTTCCTGACTTTGTAGTGGCTCTTCGAGTACATGGGGATTGTGCATTTCTTTTTTTCTTCGCCGTAAACTACCGAAGCAGGCCGGTGAAGTCTTTTGGAAAAACGCTAAATATATTACCTCGTATCGCCGAGATTGTCGCTAAATCAGTGGTGCGCGCTGGAAACACTGGTGGTTCAGAAAACACTTTATGTAAAACTATCACATACGGGTTAAGATTATCTTAAAAGCTCTTATCGGACAGGTAGAGACAACAACAACCACTAAAACGCAAAAAGACCACGAAGAAAAATTGTTACGGTCGCAATATTATCCGACCAATCGCACTAGTAAGTGTAGCATACGTTCTTTACTTCCGGGATGAGCCGCCGCACGACGGCACATTCCCGCTGGCTTCACTTGCGGCCGGCTCGGCGAGCGGCGAAGTGGTATCCAGCAGTACGAACCACACTAAGTAAAACAGTAACAAAAGCCAGAAAAAGCCGGCTTCGCGATAACGTAGATAATTGGCGAGGAAATCCGAAAAGGCGCAAACAGTGCTGGCTGTCGCCTATGCCGCTGTGATTCGCCGCTCAGTTTCAGTTTCGATAATATTTTTAGTTCAGTTTTCCTGAGGCTGGAAAAATTGGTTCGGTTTAAGGATTTTTTTTTTGCATTGCCCTAATGCAAAACCGACCAACCATAAGTCTGTTGTTCCATTCAACGCATCCGCCGAGATATTGGCAGCAGCAGCCGCCACGCAGAACTCAGGTGGGTAGGCAAGACTTTTATAAAATCCTCAATTTTAAAGCGCAGCTTTTAGGCTCCCGTTCATGCGTTGAGCATCGCCGTCCCTCCGCGTCCTCAGCATAACCGAGCGAATGAGCCCAGCGAAGGATGAAAGAGCGAGCACGGAACAGTTGTCAGATGGGAAGACGACTTGGCACCTTTGAAGGCGCCTCGTCCATGAGCCTACATGTACTCATCAACCCAGCATCATTCGATACATTGACCCCGGTTCCCCCCCTCTACCCGGGTTGACTGGGCGGGGGGCTTTGGTTCGGGCCAGCGGTCCTTCCCGGACAAGGGGGCTGTTGTCGTGCAGCAACACGGAGTTACTGCACTCAACACACAAACAGCCATGTCGGTCTTACAGGACACAAGCCTGACTGACCCTCAGACGGCCTTGACGCAAAAGAGGCCAAGGCATACAACCATGGAGAGCACCAAAGCCGTCCGCGGAGCAGTGCGACCACCCAAGGGTGCACCACCACCGGTTCCAGCTCTGGGTTCCACTGAGCCAAACAAAACCCCGTAGATCGACTGGCACACACGGCCGAGTCGAGCGACCTTAGGAGCATGCATGCATCATAACTTAATGGATAGCTTTCCACCCAACTCGTCAAAAATCACTGCAGGACGGGCCCACACTTCGAGAAACTTCTTCTCGCCCAAGTGGTGGCGCTCCTAGGTGAGAGGGAACCAGACCTCCTTCCGTGCTTTCGCAAGCACTTAGTGAAGGCCCGGTGCCCGACCCCCGAAAACTGCATCGCGGCGTGTCAACCAAACTTGGTAGGAGCACTCGGCGAGCAGAAGCACGAACTGGTTGACCGCCTGATTAGGCAAAGGGTGCAAAAATCGAACTGTCTGATAAGGAACGCCTGGGAGATTAAAAAGACTAGCAATCCTACGGAGAAGACCTGCAGGAAGCAAACACTGCGCAAAGGCATGAACCGAGTCCTCACGAGCGCCACAGAACGGGCACACTCCACTAGCCGGGACGGCTGTGAAGGGCCTGTAGCCCAACGGCAGGCACCCTCGCACCAGGCGGTACATGGACGTGGCTCGCCTAACGTCGAGAAAACTGGCCGTGATGAGCTTCCAGTTTGGCCTGTGAATGGACAGGTCATACATTTGGCAATGCGGGGGGAGGACTGGGGTAAGGATGTCTACTAATTCTTGGAGTGGAGTTGAAACTACGTCGATGTCGGGGCGAACCGTGCGAAGGCTTACCAAAGAGTTGGCAGCAGCCGCATAAATGGTGGATGGGGTACCTGAGCGAGGAACACAGTGGGAAAATGTGCTCTGCGAAAACAAGCGGAGTCGGGTGCTAAGGAAAAACGAGGTAAAGCTTCGAGTCAGGAGCATATCCGAGTTAAGAGCGACCTGGGTCCATCTGACGTGTAGTGCAGTAGCCACGATGCCCAGGTCGAGAATTCCGTATCCCTGGCAACTTGAGCACCCGCTTAGCTACACAACCATTTGTACCCTTCCAAAGGAAGCGAGAGAGGACCCTCTCCAAGATAAGCTTGGTTCGGGTTGGAACAGGAGACACACACGCCACATACGTCAGGAACGAAAACAGAAGTGAGCGCAGGATTGTCGCTCGAGCGGTCAATGGGCATGACAACGCGCTGAATTCTTGAATCCTGGTTTCAAGCTTCTCCTTAGCCTGTTGCCAGTTTTCAGGAGACAGACCATCTGGTTCGAATTGGAAGCCTAGAATGCGCAGCCGCGTTTTCACGGGGAGACCATGGCTGCGGACTGGACGGAGTGGAGTTGAAGTACATGGCTGCACTTTTCGACCTATTCAACCTTGCACCGCTTGCCCTGCAGTAACTGTCCATGACCTCCAAGACGCCGCAAGCTGATGCTTCGTCCGGGACGACAATGGACAAGTCATCCACGACGGCAAAAAGTGCAACTGGAGGGGAACCTGTTGGGAGGAGGAACCTGCCACTTCTGCTGTCACAGGACAACCTCTGCAGAAGCGGTTCAAAAGCGAGTACGTAGAGGGCAGGTGAGAGGGTGTCCCCCTCCCGTACACCACGTCCCACAATGAACGCCTCCGAGACGTGGTCCCGTATGACAACAGCAGAAGTCGGTCGAGGATACAAAGCTTGGACCCATCTGCCGAAAACCCACACTAAAACTAGCCTCTTCCAACACACGGAAAAGGTACATATGGCTAATGATGTCGAAAGCCTTCTCCTGATCAAAGGAGCAAAGAATACCTGGAAGTTTCCTGGTGTTTGCCCACAGGAGAAGGTCCCTCACTGCTAAAGCGTGAAGCTGAGTAGAGCGCCCCTGGACACTACATGCCTGGTATGGATCCAAAACAGTGCTGAGCGCTGGTGTGAGTCGCGTACACAGGCACTTTGCTATGAGCTTATAATCGCAGTTCAAAAGCGTGATTGGACGCCATGGTCTCAGATCGGTGCTCCTTGACTCGTCCTTACAAAGGAGAGTGATTAGCCCCTCTCGTTGAGACGCTGACAAAGTCCCTTCACTGAGCAGCCTGTTCACCAGTCATGTGAACGGCTTCCGTAACATTGTCCAAAATTTAACATAAAATTCGACTGTAAGACCATCGGATCCTGGACTGCGATTACGCTTCATAGACTTCAAGGCCGAAAATAGCTCATCCTCATCTATGGCTGAGTCGCACACTTGCGGCGGCTCAGCTGGTAAAGCAAACGGAAAGACAGCTGGAGAGGCAACTGGTTCGGCATACAAGGACATGTAAAACTGCCTCGCCAGTGCAACGGAGCGTAGTGGGGGATGAAAGGCGGCGATAGCGAGAACGAAAGCGGAGGAGGAGGGTTTGACGGTAGCATGAGAAAAAAAGCGTAGTGCCGTGCAAGACGGGCCCTGTAGCGACCACCGCTACGAGATGGTGCCAGAGTAGCGCGCCGTTTTCTGTTCACCGATGGCGCCAATCAATAAAGCATGCGGCGAGCGCGTCCACCGATACCATATATGGAAAGAAAGCGTTGCATGAGCGGAGGTCTGTCTGCGGTGGCTGCTGCGAATCGAGCCCACACGTCACCCAAGCGCTGCCTCTCGAGATCTCCCGATTAGAGAGGCAGTCGCACCACACATCGCTCTGTTTGTAATGTGCCGCACGAGACATTGTCCGCGCCAGTCAGTATATCGCGAAATGAAAGCACGTATACAGCTGCGTTGAAATTTCGCATTACGGAGTATCGTAGTCGTCGGTGAACTTTATATCAATCAATTGCCGGTAGATAATTAACCGTTTGTCTTATTCATGGCTAATAACAAACAGAGCACTAAAAACGAAGAAGAAGGATGGCGTACACACACAACACAAACACCGACTATCAACTGGAAATCTATTGAGCAAACGAACGAGTTAATATGCACTTCAATCGTGCATGTGCCTGCGAGGCTCCGAAAGAACATGACAGAGATAATGGCGAAATCAGCCAACACAAAATAACTGCTCAACGAAAGAAAAAAGGAAAGGCGTTACAAAACAACAAGATCAGTGTGGCACCCGACTATCATCGATTTGCATAATCTAGGAAAGAACCTTCTTTGCCTGTAGGGCTACTGAGGGCTGACTCGCACAGCTTGGCCCTGCTTTCTGTATGTTATACGCCTCACAAATTTCTCGCGTCAATTGGTATGGATGGCGAAACATAATTTTGGTCCGCGCTAATACCGCTGTATACCTGCAGTCACGGCAATGCACTGCCAAGTGTGAGGAACACAGTGGACATTTTAGGGCGTTTTTGGGCTCGCTGAGGCGCACGTTTAAACATCGCGCTGATTGTCCTACGCACACTCGGCTGCATGTGAGAGGGATGCTGCATACTACGGCAGTGGTGCAGTTCACAAACTTAGCGTGCCTTACTGGGCAGGTATATTTTGCCGCCACGCCTTGTTTTACACTCGGGTGGACTGCTGCGGAGACACCACCCACGTTGTTCCGGGGAGAATAAACTACGTCGTGGCATGCCGGGTTCAAACCTTTTTTAACCGGTGTGAAAGACGATGGACGTAAGGTATAATGGCCATATTCCTTTCTATTTCTATTTTTACACTCCACGGCAAGCTTACACTAAAGGGCAAATTTCTCAGAAGCTAACAATAGCACACTGGCTGGGCGCCTGGTTTCTTTGAGTCCGAAATCTGTGCTTTTACGTTGTCGGCCATTTTGTTCTCACACAACTGGGCCATCAACGACCTTATGTTTAAAGCGGTGATGTGATTCTTTATGACCTTGCAGTGGGTAGAGTTGAAGCAAAGCAGTGGCTTTGAAAAACGAGGGTGGTGTTCCCAGCAACTGTGTGTTTTACGAAAGACCAGACTTAAATTTAAGAACTCTGACCCACCCTTAAGGCATTGCGCATGTCAACAATAAGCCGAGTCCCTGTTAATTGAAGGTTTTCAAAATATTTATCATTTATTGCTAACATCAAGCCCGTCTACAAAAACAATATAGTCGTCTATATACCGAAAAAATTTCTTTGTGAGTGCGTTCGAATAACTTTCTATAGCTCTGTCCACTTTCCCTCGCAAAATATCACTAATAATAGGCATCATTTGCTAATCAATGCGTAAACCCGAATTTTGAATATAAGCGCCCAACTAATAAAAGTCGATTTCAGATAGGCCCCTGATTTCAGATTTTAGGCCGCTGGCCCTATTCGCTACAGTTGGCACTGCTCCCTTCCTTTCCCTCTGCTCCTCTGCCGGCGGATTTATACAGTTTGTTTTTCATTTTGACTTCGCAATATCAGCGTTTCAGTGATATTGAAAATTTCAAGGAAGCCATGACCATGCAAATAAATGAAGTAGTGAGCGCTTGCACGGTTTCAAGAAGGAGTGGTTTCGTAAATAGCTTTAGGGAATTAGCGATAGAGGTTGGACAATGAGAAGGAGTACAAACTGAGTTTACCTCAAATAAGGTCACCGTTGCAATTGAAGTGAGACCTTTTGAATACTATGCTGAAATTTCTTAAAGAAATCTAAAAACCTGCTTAAACCTGATCCACTGCGATCAACGGGCGCAGACGTAGACAATGATACTTCAGTTCCTACGTTTTATTATGGCATTCGGAAGATGAATTTGCCCAAAGATCAAATCACCTGCTTCTCGTCTTTCCTGTTGCCGAAGGCATCATTAGAGGGCGAAGCATAAAACCACGCGGACGCGCCACTGGGGCGTGGCTGCTAGAGATAGAATTGATAGCGATAAGGCTACCGTAAACGATTCGTGAATCTTGAAACGGTGACCATTGCGTATTGCAGAACGTCTATACGGGAGTGGAGATTGCTGATGCAGATCACTTGTGTGCTCCTGTGTGCGCGTGCTTGTATTTTGTCGATGTGAGCGTAGGCGGGCGTGTGCGCAATCAAAAAAAAAAAAAAAAAAAACGTGCGATAGACCGAAGACTGTCTGCTAACAAACTTTTATTTCACTCTTTTCCTTACAGAGAGGATAGTCATGTGTCTTGCTCGCTTTTAAGGCGAAAGCCTCAGGTGTCTATGTTCGCGGTGCCCTTGGCGAAACTGCGCCGTGACGAAAAATGGCCGACGCCGCAGAGAGTAAGAACACGTCAAAAATTGCTCGGACTGACATCACGTTTCTCAGGGAGGTTCCTGTAACAAAGCAAAATGGCGGCTTTGAAAAGAAAATTTGGTACATTACGGTCTGGGTGGGAATCGGACCCGGGCCTCCAGGGTGCGAGACGCCCACGCTTCCCCGACGCCACGGTTCTCGATTGCTAAAGGTGTGCCTAGTGCGAGCCTGATTGCACACGTCGCGTCGCAGCCATCTCGCTGACCAGTGCGCGCGTCATTGGGCGACGCACGTGATAATACGTAGGAGGAGGCACCAGGTCATGAGTGCATAAAATGAGCGCGTTGATGACGTTCCGAGGTCTACAAACGGTATTATGCTTTCGCATTCCCACACCCAACCAGTCTTAAGTGTCTGCCGAATTTTAAGTTTATGTTTGGATCCGACTGCTGGTACGATCTGTTGGGAACTCGGCGCTGACGCCCGTGGTTGTACCTGGGTCGCAAGCCCCAAGGGTAGCGTTGGCCTGGCGGCCTGGGGTACAACTGCAAGCATCCGAAGGTCCCGGCAAAGCATGAGTCGACAGGTAACAACGAAACAACTTGTTTATTTTAACATCGCAAAGAGTTGGCGGTCAGGTTTGACCGAAGTAGAGAGACGGGAGAGCACTTCACTCAACGGAAGAAATCGGAGCCCTCCTCTGGCGTCCGGGGGCAGCTGTTTTTATACTCTCGCAGTTGAGGGCAAGAAGGAACCCCTCAAAAGACGAGCACGTGAATGTACAATGGGCTAATGGTGACGCACACTGTCGCAGCGATGCCGTAGCACCATGTCGTGGCGCTGCGCACGATCTCGTAGCACCTGGTCGTGGCGCTGCGCAGCACACTGTCGTGGCGCTGCCGGTCGGACACAATGACTGTAACGAGAAGATGGTCCCTGCTTTGGCATCGCCTGTTTCGGGCACAATGACTGGAACGAGATCCCTGCTTTGGCATCGCCTGTTTCGGGCACAATGACTGGAACGAAATCCCTAGGCGGTCGCATCGCCGCAGACGCGCCTGGAAACACCTGGCGATGAGTGTTGCGGTGACGACGATCGGGCCAAAATGTCCGCCGCCCCGCCGCCGTCGCGCCGGCAAAACCACGCGTCGCAGGCGAAACGCAACAGACCGCCCCGCCGGGGAAAGGAGATCCCGATGGACAGGGGACTGCATCCGCTGTCCGGAGGGATGTCGCTCGATGATGCTCATAACCGAAGTCGGGCGTCCCTTGACGTTTCTTGAGCGCAGCGCACAGAGAAGGCCTCGTTCTCTCGTTCAGGTTCGCACGGGACACTGCAAAGTGACTTCGGGAGAGTTCACATTTTTGTTCTCGTTCCCGGCAAGCGTTAGAACTACGCTGAAAACTCAACCGCTCAGTCAGCAAGCACGGCACAACCCTCACTAAGCCCTGCCAGGCTCTTTCCCCTTTTTATACCACTGCCTAGTTCCTTACAGTAGTCTAGCATCACTCAGAACGCGTCCACAAATTGAAAAATTGCACTAGAAAGCATATCATCACTTTGAAACACTAAACAAAAGCAATATGTTAAAAAAATCCTGCCTCAGGAAGAAAAACATCAGTAACAAACAATTTTGAGGCTGATTCCTACGTTAGGGGCTTCGACTTAAGCCATCGGCGTTACCGTTGAGACTCCCCTTTTTGTAACGCACCTCAAAGGAATATTGTTGTAAAGCGAGGCTCCAGCGCAGGAGGCGGCCATTTTTGGGAGAGATGGTCTGCAGCCATTGGAGAGGGCAGTGATCTGTCTCAATGATAAACCTCGAGCCGGCTAGATAGCATGACAATTTCTGAACGGCCCACACGAGACATGCACACTCTTTCTCGGTGGCGCTATACGCCTGCTCACGACTGGTCAGCTTACGACTAGCATACAGGACGGGGTGTTCTACTTCTCCATTTTCCCGTTGGCACAGTACAACGCCCATGCCTCGCTCACTAGCATCGCACTGAACAATGAACCCCTTTGTATAGTCTGGCGATCGTAGCACAGGCTGGCTTGTTAGGGCACTCTTTAGGGCGCTAAAAGCTCTTTCCTTTGTCTCGTCCCAGACGACTGTTTGAGGCTCTGTCTTTCTTAGAGCATCCGTCAGGGGAGCCGCGATAACAGAGTACCTAGGGATGTACCTCTGATAGTAGCCGGCGACACCCAAGAACGACCGAATATCGGTCTTGGTGCGCGGTTGCGGAAAGTCTCGCACAGCGGCCACTTTTATTTCAGAGGGGCGGCGACGACCCTGACCAATCACGTGACCGAGGTAGACAACCTCGGCCTGTGCTAACTGGCACTTAGGAGCCTTGACTGTCAAGCCTGCTTCGCGCAGGCGGGTTAGCACTGCCCGCAAGTGTGTCATATGCTCAGACCAGGATGCGGAGAATATCGCTACGTCGTCTAGATACGGTAAAGCGAATTCTTGCTGTCCCCGCAACACTTTATCCATGAGACTTGAAAAACAGTATGGCGCGTTCTTCAAACCAAAACTCAACACTTTAGGACGGAATGTTCCCATTGGTGAAATGAACGCCGCATACCTACTAGCCTCTTCTGTAAGTGGAACCTGCCAATAACCCCTGACAAGATCTAGGGTGGAAATAAACTGAGCGCTACTAACTTTCTCAAGGCGCTCCTCGATGTTAGGGATCGGATAAATTTGATCCTTAGTGATGGAATTAAGCCTGCGGTAGTCGACGCAAGGACGAGGTTCCTTGCCCGGTACCTCAACTAAAATCAAAGGGGAGGTATAATCACTCTCACCTGCCTCAATAACACCGAGCTGTAGCATTTTCTTTACCTCAGCCTCCATAATATCGCTCTGGCGGGGTGACACCCGATACGCCTTGGATCGTACTGGCTCTGTGGAGGTAAGTTCTATATCATGAGTAAGTACAGAAGTCCTACCAGGCCTCTCAGAGAACAGACCTTGAAACTCTTGTAATAGCTGGTGTAGTTCGGTTTTCTGCTCAGGCGACAGCGGTGCTTTACTGATAAGGTCACTAATGACTTGACCGGTGTCTTCCCTGTTCGTCACTGAGCCTAGTCCCGGAAGCTCGACCGGAAGCTCTTCAGGAACGTTTACCATCATGCACACCACTGCTTCCCTTTGTCTATAAGGTTTGAGCAGATTACAGTGGTAAACTTGCTGTGCTTTCCGCTTTCCTGGCAGACTTACCACGTAGTTAACGTCCGACAGTTTCTGAACAATTCGCGCTGGGCCCTCCCACTGCACGTCTAGTTTGTTGTTTAGCGATGTGCGCAATATCATGACCTCATCGCCAACCTCAAAACGACGGGCCCTGGCTGTCCGATCATAATAAACCTTGGCCCTCTGCTGGGCCTTTGCCATTGCTTCACCTGACAACTCCTGTGCCCTTCTTAAGCGTTCGAGGAGCTTAAGCACGTACTCCACCACGACTGGGTCGTCGCCCCTACCTTCCCATGATTCTCGAAGCATGCGAAGCGGAGATCGAAGCGAGCGACCGTACACCAGTTCAGCTGGCGAAAACCCCGTAGCCGCATGCGGCGCGGTCCTTAAAGCAAACATCACCCCAGGCAGACACAGCTCCCAGTCAGTTTGATGTTCAAAACACAAGGCTCTCAACACGCGCTTCATGACGGAGTGGAGCTTCTCAACGGAATTCGACTGTGGGTGGTACACTGAGCTGTGTAGCAGCTTTACCCCACACCTTTCGAGAAAAGTTGTCGTCAAAGCGCTAGTAAACACTGTGCCCTGATCTGATTGAATTTCTGCAGGAAAACCAACTCGCGCAAATATGGACAGTAGTGCATTAACTATCTCAACTGAGCTGAGTTCTTTAAGCGGCACTGCTTCAGGGAACTTTGTCGCTGGGCAGATCACAGTCAAAATGTGTCTGTACCCCGTGGCTGTTACCGGCAGAGGTCCCACTGTATCAATAACGAGCCGTCTAAAAGGCTCCGTAATGATAGGTACCAATTTCAACGGCGCCCTCGATTTGTCCCCTGGTTTGCCCACCCGCTGACAAGTGTCACATGTCCTCACGAAATGGTCTGCGTCCCGAAAACACCCTGGCCAATAGTACTCTTGCAAGAGACGGTCCTTAGTTTTCTTAACTCCTAGGTGTCCGGACCACGAACCCCCATGTGACAAGCGCAACAGATCCTGACGATAGCATTGAGGCACGACCAGCTGATCGAACTCCACTCCTCGGCGGTCTAGATACTTCCGGTACAGGACTCCACCTCTTTCCACAAAACGCGCAGTTTTCCTGGCGATACCTTCTTTGACATTGCAGCGCACGTTTTCCAGGCTGCCATCCTTTTTTTGCTCGGCTATCAAAGCCGTCCGGCTGACTTTTAGCAACCTATCAAGTCCGTCTGACGTAGGCGCGATGAGCAAATCAGTAGATAGCTCTTCTAACTTTCCCGCGTCGGGATTTTCCTCTCCAGTATCTGGCGCCTTCAACGCTACAGACTCAATTTTATTCTGTTCGGGCGTGCTCTGAATATCAGCTTGCTGCGCCTCTGACCCTTTTTCGTTGTTTGATAACGTCGGCCCCGCAACTACCGCCTTTGCAGCGAGCTCCCGAACCTTCGATCTGGTTAAGGCCTGAACACTAGCTTCACCAAACAAAAGCCCCTTCTCGCGCAGGAGGTGATCGGACCTGTTTGAAAATAGGTACGGGTACTGGGGTGGCAGCATAGATGACACTGCCGCCTCCGTCTCAAGCGCTCCGAAAGGTCCTTCAATAAGCACTTTTGCTACCGGCAGACACACGCTATGAGCTTCCACGGCTTGCTTGATCCATGCGCACTCGCCCGTGAACATATGGGGTTCTACGTAAGACGGGTGAACTACATCCATCGTAGCTGCGGAATCGCGAAGCACTCGGCACTCTTTCCCGTTCACGAGGAGGTCTCGCATGTAAGGCTCGAGAAGCTTCATGTTCTCGTCCGTGCTGCCTATTGAAAAAAACACAACTTTTGGTGTTGTTTCCGGACACTGCGCCGAAAAGTGACCCGGCTTCTGGCACGTATAACAAACGCCCGCTCGCCTCATCTCGAACCGCTTTCTGCGTTCGGCTTCGGCTGCCGTCTCTTTACGTTTGGTCGGATTGCTTTCACTCGCATCCTCACTACGCGTGTCCCCCTTAAATCTCATGGGCGTGAACCTTGGCCTCTCAGACTTGGAGCCAAATTCACCCTTTTGACCGTCCTTAGCTCCGCGAGCTCGACGCGTCACAAACTCCTCGGCTAGCTCAGCGGCTCTAGCCACCGTACTCACGTCTGGCCTATCCAAGACCCAGTATCGCACGTTCTCCGGTAACCGACTATAAAACTGTCCTAGCCCGAAACACTGCAGAACTTTATCGTGGTCACCAAACGCTTTCTCTTCTTTGAGCCACTCCTGCATGTTCGACATAAGCCTATACGCAAACTCTGTATATGACTCACTTTTGCCTTTCTCATTTTCCCGAAACTTCCGACGGAACGCTTCCGCAGACAGCCGGTACTTTTTTAGAAGACTCGATTTCACTGTGTCGAAATCCTCTGCCTCCTCTCTATCCAAGCGAGCGACTACGTCGGCCGCCTCGCCGGGTAACAAAGTGAGCAAGCGCTGTGGCCACGTTTCCCGAGAGAACCCCTGCTTCTCGCACGTTCGCTCAAAGTTAACCAGGAACAAACCAATGTCCTCTCCAAGCTTAAACGGCCGCATCAGGTCAGTCATTTTGAACAATACGCGTTCTCCTGCACCGTGTGCCTGACTTCCATTACGAGCGCGTTCCATCTCTACCTCAAGACGCTTCATTTCCAAAGCGTGTTGACGGTCACGCTCTTGTTTTTCTTTCTGTTCTTTAAGTTCGCGCTCTTCTTTTTCTTTTTGCTCTTTAAGTTCGCGCTCCTGTCTTTTTGCAGTCTCCCTCTCCTCCATGGTCTCAAGGCATTCCGACAGCTCGTCATCCTCAGCCTCTAACTCAAGAATAGCCTTTATCAGTTCTGGTTTTCTGAGTTTGTCCGAGACATCCAGACCCAACTCTCTTGCAAGCTCCAACAATTTCGGTTTGCGCAACGACTTCAAATCCATGGCTGCTCTGAATGCTGCTTTCTCTACTGCTTACTATTGTCTTGCCGCAACTAACCCGGCAGCAACGACAACCACAATTACCAGCTCTGTTTCTAACACTAACAAAAGCCTGGCAAAGCTCAGAAGAAGAAAGTCCCGCACTCACCAAACCTCGCAGGCAGGAATTCCGCGCAGTCGTTCCGCTGCAGGCAACCAGTCGACACACAGGGCTCGTTGCACTGCTCCCGGATCGTCGTTGAGCTGCTCAGCATACAGTCAACTGCATCCCTTTGCTGCTGGCCTCCGTTGTCGCGATCTCGCCGCTGGCAGACCGTTGTTTGAAGTCGTAGGCGATCTCACCGCTGGCAACCAGATGTTTGGATGCGACTGCTGGTACGATCTGTTGGGAACTCGGCGCTGACGCCCGTGGTTGTACCTGGGTCGCAAGCCCCAAGGGTAGCGTTGGCCTGGCGGCCTGGGGTACAACTGCAAGCATCCGAAGGTCCCGGCAAAGCATGAGTCGACAGGTAACAACGAAACAACTTGTTTATTTTAACATCGCAAAGAGTTGGCGGTCAGGTTTGACCGAAGTAGAGAGACGGGAGAGCACTTCACTCAACGGAAGAAATCGGAGCCCTCCTCTGGCGTCCGGGGGCAGCTGTTTTTATACTCTCGCAGTTGAGGGCAAGAAGGAACCCCTCAAAAGACGAGCACGTGAATGTACAATGGGCTAATGGTGACGCACACTGTCGCAGCGATGCCGTAGCACCATGTCGTGGCGCTGCGCACGATCTCGTAGCACCTGGTCGTGGCGCTGCGCAGCACACTGTCGTGGCGCTGCCGGTCGGACACAATGACTGTAACGAGAAGATGGTCCCTGCTTTGGCATCGCCTGTTTCGGGCACAATGACTGGAACGAGATCCCTGCTTTGGCATCGCCTGTTTCGGGCACAATGACTGGAACGAAATCCCTAGGCGGTCGCATCGCCGCAGACGCGCCTGGAAACACCTGGCGATGAGTGTTGCGGTGACGACGATCGGGCCAAAATGTCCGCCGCCCCGCCGCCGTCGCGCCGGCAAAACCACGTGTCGCAGGCGAAACGCAACATTTAGTAATTGTTGTCGCGCCAGGTGTTGTTGCGCAGAAAAGCGGGCGCGTGCGCTCTGCGTTTTGACGTCACAGACGGAGCGGCGGCGGTTGTCGGTGGCGAACGATGGAGCAGCGTGCAGGCTCTCGCAGCTCGCGAGGACGGCCGCGCAAGTGCGCCAGCGCGGAAGAAGCGCGTGCCGCTGAGTGAAGAGGTCGCCACACGTGTACTTCCCATTGCGGCTCGTTATGTCTTGCAAGACCTCAAGCCCTGATTGTACAACCTAATGCATTACGAATATGTCTTACAAAAAGTCTAACCCCAAATGTATAACATAATGTATTATCAAATGTGCAACAGGCCTTGACCTTCTTGTGTTACAAGAGTGCAACACCTGCCGAACTATGTCAGTTTCGTTTTTTCTTCTTTTATTTCGCGCGTATGGCCAAATGCAACGTCGTATTGAGGGCCCAAAATGTCACCGCTGTCAAACCGTATGTTTGTGGGGTCGCCTAGCAGTGGTATCTGGTTAACTCGAAGTAGCCTGGTGTTGACAAATGGTTGTGCCACGCTATGCGTGCACGAAATTCGAAAAAAAAAGAAAAGCCAAACCCATGCATGCTACAAGCTACTGCGCTTATGTTTTTATAAATCAGCAGGCGTTCATGCGCCTATACAACGAAAGCTTTTGCATGCCCTACCCTCGGGCACTGACAAAATTATTCTCCAAACCGCGTCACCTCATAAGGAAAAGCTATGTGTTTTCACACTACTGCTGAACGACTTGCATTGGTGGAGCTGACGGACACTATGTAACTATACAAGGTGTTTCAGCGCACATTTCCAAAAAATTTTGAAGGTTGCCTGCGGCAGAGATCACAATTCTAGTTCGTTAGCTGGTCTACTCGAAGAGACGGACATAACTTGCAGAAAAACTTGAAATGCATAATCGCCTAATTAACAGAAATTCACTAATTAAGTTCTTTAATAATAACATTATGGCCCATATTACAATTTGCAAATTGTAGCCGTGGCAATCGCAAGGCGGATCCGCTTGGACCGAATTCTCAGGATGACCCCGGTTTCGAGATATTAATTTCCGAACATTGCGGAGAAATGCATTGGCGTTCCAGTTACCTTCTTAAAAAAAAAAAAAAAACGTCGTTTCTATGCATTCAAACACAAAAGTAACTGGAACATCAAAGCATTTGTCCGCAAAGTTCGGGAATTAATATCTCGATGCTGGTCTGATCTTCAGAATTCGTTCCAAGTGGAGCCGCCTTGTGAACTCCTCGGCTAGAATTTGTAAATAGCAATATGGGCCATAATGTAATTAGTTATAAACTTAATTTGTGCATTTCGGTTAATTAGTCGATTATGTCTTTCAATTTTCTGTGCAAGTTATGTCCGTCTCTTCGAGTAGACCAGCTAACGAACTAGAATTGTGATATCTGCCGCAGGCAAACTTCGAAAATTTTTGAAAGTGTTCGCTGAAACACCCTGTATAACCATGGACAGTTGAAACACAGGTGAATAATAGTGGTTTTAGTGCAGCGCATGTAGTAGCCCTTACTAGTTCGAATGCTTAGCCTAAGGTCAACATACATAAACTTGCTTAACGTAATTTGGTAAATGTGCCTGCACGTATGCATACAGCAGTAACGCTGCTTCCTGACTAGTGGGCTGGCAGTTGCAGCACAATAGAAAAGCTTTGAAGAAAGATGTATACCCCTCAGGACCACTCGTGAATGTTGCCTGTTTCTAACTCTTCTTGATGGCATATCCTGCTCTGACGCGTGTTCTTCGTGCTTGTTTCTTTGTGCCACGACACCGCGGAATAAACTGTTGAACCATGCACATACTTTAGGCCAATGTTTTGCTGTAGCAGAACTATTCAATATTGCTTTACGGGAGTATTCTCTCCCGTCCGCTCCCACTCCCTCAATTTCAATGAGACTCACCCTGACGCCCATTAAAACTCTCGCACATTTGAAATGAGCGCCCTCATGTGTGAATATGCCGACAAATGTGCTGTTGGCATCAGTTACATAACTATTGTTTACGTCACAACGTAAACAAGTGATGATGGATATTACATCTTTTCTGACAGCTGCTAAAGAAGTTCAAGACATTTATGTTCCAAGCCCGGAGCGCGGCAATTAAATCAACCGCAACTGGGCGCACTTGCGCGGGATTAGGTAGAAAATGAGTAATCAGGTGACATCGCCCCCAGAAAGGTTATTTATCCAAAAATATGATAAGCTGGGGTTTCAAAATGATTGGTAAATGAAAAAAATTAAACAGAAACAAAGAGGAAGAGAGAGAGATCCAGATTTAGTTCACAAATGGAAAGTGTGCACCAGCTATGTCTTAGAATAGCTTCTAGCCTTGTTCTCTATAGTACGCACGTCGTACGACTATCCTTGTATCATTTGTAGAAGGCGCAATGAGCACGGAAAGATTGATATGTGACATTTACATATCCTTTGAATTTTAGGGAAAAGTTGCGCTTCTTTCACCCACTCACTGTTGACGACAGTCGCCGAAACAGCTGCTTGTCGCCCGCACCACCGTCAAGCGCTGCCACCGTGAACAGAGGCAACGGAGGCAGGCTGAGGCAAACAACGAAAGCGCCATCACGTGACCAAAAGTAGCGGCGCCCACGGAAACGCAGCGGAAAGCGTCTACAGGCTATAATATTCCGTTGTCACCTGTATTCTTTCCGTCCTATAGTCTCATTTGCGCTGTTTTTCTTCAAGTATAATATTTTGGCCGCAAGGTGACCGTTTATCTGGCGGCTGCGCCCAAACCACATCCTCAAATCCAAACCGAGCCCATACTTTCACATGCATTAATTAAAAAAAAAGGTATCGCCGTATGTTCAAGTAAATATGGTATACAAGCAACACTAAAGAACAAGCTCGCTCGGCGGGAAAGGTTCTTTACAGTACGTTTCCGAAAGGTCTCGTTTTGCGTGTCCTCTGCGCAGCCAGCTGTCGCCTAGCAACGGAGAAGCGTACCTTCTGCATATTTATATTTGTCCTTTGGTTTTAGCCGTAAATGCTCATTTTTCCTATGCTTCACCACAAGGCCAGGTACAGATGGTTTCGGCCAATGGGGGTGCAGTGACCCAGCGCGCAGTGCGGAGGAAGAGGTGGAGGTGGAGGGTGCATATTAAGGTGCCACTTTAGCGGCCGCACACCAATGAATAATCGCACGCTCTTACTGCCAACGTTTTATTGCATCATATTCGTGGGCAGGAGATAAGGAAGTTCATGTTCATGGCTAATCGGGCACTTCTGGAAGGTAGTATAAAGAACATCTCCCTTGGCTCCCTTCCCTCTTAGCGCTTTGTCTGCCTAAACTGCTGAAGTTGCGTTTCCAGCACGAGTGCTATCGTTGCTAATATGTCCGCAAGGCACTCGGCTTTTTACTTTCTCCGCTGCCGCAGCGTGTTTTCTTGCGTCCGTACTCGCGCCGCAAGGAGTGGGAAACACAGCGTCAGATATGCTTGACAATTCGCTCGCAGGCAGGAAGTGTATCTCAACGCAGTGACATGCATCCACTAAAAGATGAAATAAAGGAAGAAAATCAGACCAACAATAAAAGAAAGTTGAAGCGCAGAAGAACTTCATAATTGCCACTTGCGCAATAATGGCACTTAAACGTAGGTAGTTAGCGAATAGGCGCTTTGGATGCCGTGCTCAAAATAGCAGCGCGCGCAAGTAAACTTTGCCCTAACCCTATAAACGCACACCTTCTCACTTTGCACTGCTTCGCATACAGGCAATAGTGACTGCTGTTATCGGAGTAACGTGTTCCTCCGTCGCCTTCCGGTGCCCTCCACAAAGCGACAGTTTATCATCGCGCCGAAATAGAGCGCAAGGCACCTCGAGATATACAGCGCGCATCCGCTGTCCCTGTTTGCACCCGCAACACGACGAGTGGTTTGTGCTGCCGCCCCAGAACTCTCTCTCTCCTTTCGTATAATGGGCCACATGTAGAGGTGCGCTGGTGTTTACCATCTCAAGCGGAAGACGGCCGGTAGCAAAGAGAAAGCTAGCCACATGAGAAGACAGAGCATCGTGAGAGGATGCAAATCAGCGCGTATTCGCAGCTCCTACTTTCCTTGGAATCGAGAGCACACAAATGCGCGCGCGAACAGGCGGCTGGTAAAACCGGAAACCGGAAACAGGAGCACTCGCAATGTGGAGCGAGCAGAGATGAGCACCGGTGGGGATTACGCGAACGAAATCGGCAGCTCCGGAAGTAAAGACGCCGACATATACGGAAGCGGGCACTTCATCTCTCCCGGTGGTGCACAGCACGTGTACGCAGATGCACGAGCGTACTCAAAGCGAGGACTCTCGTTCCGTCCGGTTTGTCGATAAGTCAGAGTGCCAGGGAATCCTAAAAGACGTGTGCTGCGCCGTCGGGTAATACAGGCATAGATATTGGTTACTGCGTCTGTCGCGCGAAGAGCGCCTATAGCTGCTAGCGAAGCTGGGCTCATGGGGTTTGTAACATTCGGTGCTTCTGTTTACGCTCGTGTATGAGGTAGAACGTAAAAATGGCGAATTTCGCCCATATATTCGTACACTAATTTTGAATGGCATTCGCACCCAGTTTGTCAGCTTTCCGATTACTATGAATTCAGTTTTGATCAACTGAGGCGGTTTCAATGGTTTGAGCGAAAGAGTGTCGATAATATTGTGGGAGTAATAACTGTGCGGTAATGCTGCGGAGCCCACCGACACTACAACTACTGATTTTGTTCGTTTGCGATACTAAAGATTAATTTTTTTCTTTGTCATAAATGTTGTCGCGAGAAGTGAGGGATTTGAATAGTATAGCTAGGGAGTTGGTGACATATACAAAGAACTGGGTTATCTATCGTGCCACTGAAGCGTCGGACATACACAAAAATTCTAATAACCTTGTATCAATATCGGCAAGTTACGCTATCCCGCTCAGTGGCCATGGCATTCTACTTCCGTGTAGGGGTCGCACGTTCGACTTCCGGTAGGAGCGGAATGCGCAACCTCTCGTACCAGCTTTGGGTGCACGTTACGGTACCAGAACTAGCCAAAGGTAATCTGGAATGTTACAATATCGCATCTTTCCTAACTCACTCTACAGCTTCGAGACGTTATGCCTCATCATTCACTTTGTCGCTATAGCTGTTTCGTGCTCGCTCCCTTAGAATTTTTCACTTCCGCCGCTAACCCTCGATTTCCTTGTTTGCACTCACTCTCAGCCGGGGCCTGTTTGCATGCACAATTGCTTACGACCAGGCTTACGGCCGGGTTAGTGAGTTCGTCTCTTGGTTGACGTAATCAATCTGCATTCGCGGCGCAAGAAAGTCAGTTAACGTCGGTTGGCTCCGCAGCTCACTTTAAGTCTGCATCCGCTTACCTGGCTCATGTGACCACTCTAAATAGCAACTCTATTATGGCCACTTATTTTGGTTCTTGGGACGCTATTATGTAATGTTTTCAAAGCCTATCTTGAGATGCATACATGAATGTGAGAGAGGTGACGTTTGCACGCCAATATCCAAGGCCGATCTATTGAACAAGCCGGAGAAAGTCTTCCTTTCACGACGGTGCTTTCTTTTGTGCGGGTCCATTTGGCCGCTAGTTTCCTCGCCGGCGCGAGCGTGGTGGCTCTCGGGCCACTCCCCTGCGTCTATTCGAGAGAAGACTAACAGTGCAAAGCACGCCTCGGTGAAGAACATTGCATAAGCCAGCTTCAACAGGAGAGAGGAATAACGAACGTGCCGAACAGGAAAAAAAAATAAAAGAAGGCGAACGACATCGTTAGGCCGCTGAGGAAAAGGAAGAACGAAATCACGAGCCAAGACAGGATTGCATCCACAACGATGCGCTGGCTAGCGTGAGCGTGTGCGTTTGTGTGTACGCGGAAGAAATGAAGCGTGGGACGGCGTAACCTAACGGAGGGGGAGGCAGCACGCGCGAACGACCGGCGGCCGCATCCCTAGCGCGGCAATTCCGCGAGGCGCTGCTCGTTTATCCTCTTGGTCAGCGTCCCAATGGATTCCGACTGATGCGCTGAGGCGTGCGCGTCCGGGTGCTCGAGCCCCTGTTGTGAGCCGTGCAAGGCAGCAGGGTTGCTGACAAGTGACGTCAATCTTTAACGAGACGAACTTGGATTTTTCTTCCGGTAGAAATAAGCGACGGTAAGAAAGAAAAAAACAGAAGCAGAAAAAAAAAGACGGACGCCAAAGGAGACGAAAAAACCGATAAGAACACTGAGAGAGAGTCGAAGGTGGGGTACTGCACTTACAATGGACTTCCTATTTGGAAACAATGAAATCAATTTGACTGTGTTTTTGCGCATGCGCCATTTGGTCTGCCTGGGATAAAGTTTCAGGAACAGTGCATACGTATACACTTCTCGGCCGTAAAGTTAGCCCGCATAGATAGGGGCGTCCAGCCGTCCCTGTCATCCAAGCAGGAAACTACCTAAATTAAGGAAGCACGCAAGTAAGAAACATTATGAATGAATGAAAGAAAGAAAGAAAGGAATAAGAGAACGAAATCATTAATCCTGAACAATTCGCAATGCAATCACAATCCTTGTGAAATATTAATGGCCCTTGTGACCACTAATATACCTTGTGAAACCTTAATGACCCAAACTTATTTGTCTTCTCGTTTACTGTTTATGGGCTGATGGCCATTGCGAAGGGCCAGGTTGCTCAACAGGTTTGTGACATGCGCTCACTTCATTGCGTGACCCACACGAGTTGGCTTGAATGGCATCTGTATTGGCAATTTCACGTCTATTTCTTACCTGTCGCCTAATTGAAGCGCGTAGAGCCTGTTTGATTCGGACAGCTTCAGTTCTGACGGAATGTATATCAATTTAGGCCGCATGTATTTAGCCTACTTCTTTCCTTCTTATACTGTCTTCTTGAGATAACACTGAGCAAGCGTTCAAAAGCACAAGCATCTAAGTGCTGTGAATTACACGTTATGGGACTTGTTGCATTTTGTTTCTCGATTTCGATAGCGCTATAGTAGTGATCAACGTCACAGCAGGCAGCGACCCGAAAACAATATTTTTCTGTTTTCGGGTTCCCCAATCGTTATTTCAGGGGACCCACAAGATAACGGCCGCACCAGGACGGTTAAGAAAAGAAGATAAAGAGTGGCAGTTTCCGCAGCCTGCTTCGAGGACAGGGGAAGCTAGCGCAATCGTATCTTCTATCTTCTGTGACGAAGGAGGCCGCGTCAGCTGAACCTTCAGAAGCGGTCCTTCAGCTGTGTTCGGCGTGAACGTGGTCAAAGAAATAATAATAATACCACGTGTATATCCATGCAAACGAGACTGTGAGGCACATTTGCCCGAGAAAGCAAATCATATGGTGTACGTATGTGCACACCAAGCATAAAGATGCACCGGACGTATTATTTGCGCTCAGACCACCATGTTAACAAATGACTTCGAAAACAACACTTAATACTCTTTTCACGTTAAAATTAAGGCTTTTAATATATGGCTAATTTGACGCATATAGAGAACGGCTCTCTCCTTTTTTCACGTTCTTCGAAATTTCAACGCACCAGCTCCTTCTGTGTGTCCTGTAGGCGAATCGCACCATTTTCAGTTTACGCAGAACTTGCCCGTGAATGCTGACTCCCGAGTCACGAACATGTTTTGAATGCTTTGTTTGAGTGCCGACGGTATTCATCTGGCAAAGGGACAAGAATTAGGCAAGCGCACGCGAATTGCGTCGTAAGAAATTTTCAGACAGCGATGATCAGTGAGTGAAAGAAAAATAATTTTACTTTAAGAGCCTTGTACTTCAAGTAGAATCAGAAGAATAAGAATGGGCTGGGCTGCGTTTGGCAGGCATTCTCAGATCATGAACAGCAAGTTGCCATTATCCCCCAAGAGAAAAGTGTATAATAGCTGTGTCTTACCAGTACTCACCTACGGGGCAGAAACATGGAGGCTTACGAAAAGGGTTCTACTCAAATTGAGGACGACGCAACGAGCTATGGAAAGAAGAATGATAGGTGTAACGTTAAGGGATAAGAAAAGATCAGATTGCGTGAGGGAACAAACGCGAGTTAATGACATCTTAGTTGAAATCAAGAAAAAGAAATGGGCATGGGCAGGACATGTAATGAGGAGGGAAGATAACCGATGGTCATTAAGGGTTACGGACTGGATTCCAAGGGAAGGGAAGCGTAGCAGGGGGCGGCAGAAAGTTAGGTGGGCGGATGAGATAAAGAAGTTTGCAGGGACGGCATGGCCACAATTAGTACGTGACCGGGGCTGTTGGAGAAATATGGGAGAGGCCTTTGCCCTGCAGTGGGCGTAACCAGGCTGATGATGATGATGATGACTTCAAGTAGGTATAGGCGAAACATTCTTGCCCAGAAACCTGCGCCTGTATTCGCAAGGCCTGTATTCGCAATGTACGAAAAGACGACAAGTTGGCTTTCCAGACACTTTTATTTTCCCGATCCTTAATATTCCTGCATTTCAATTAAAAGTAGCAGTTAAATTTCCGAGTTTTACGTGCCAAAACCGCGATATGATCATAAAGCACGGCTCAATGAGGGACTCTAGAATAATTTTGACAGCCTATAGGGTTCTTTAACCTGCAACCAATGCACGGTAAACAAAGGTTTCTTGCAATTTGACGCCATCGAAATGCAGCCATCGCGGCAGAGATCTGATCCCATGCCCTTGGGCTTAACGGCACCACGCTTAATGTAACAGTTAACTTCCCCAATATTTTTCCCCACCTTGATTTTACGTTGGCTTGATATGGTTTTATATGGTTGCAACTTGTCAAAAAATCGAGCCCTTCTGTTTATCTTATCCTTTTCACTTACGTGAGTGCTAACGGTGATTGGCCTTGGCCAAAACGATCGTATCGTTAGTACCGCTATCGCTATCATTAGTGGCGGGCGATGGAACGTTGGCTAATAAGGAAAGGCTTTTCCTTCAGAGATGTTTTGTGAAAACCGTCCACGTTCCCGTACATTATAAGTATTGAAAGCTTTGTTTGTAGGAAGCTGAGTTTGATATTGCTCGTGGCTTGCAATAGCGCCTTTGTTATAGCGGACATGCCGCAATGCTTTCCTTTTTCCTTTTTCGTAAATATTAAACCACGTAAGGGCAACAGAAAGGCAGAAGCTGTGGCGCGACATATATAGGAGCATCTTTCGAACGCGTACAACTCGAAATAATCCGAACGTCAAACTGACATTGTTTTCGTACAGATGTGAACTAAGATTACTTGACCCGTTACAGAAAATTTTCGGTACACAAGTTTACCGTGGCTTCTTATTCGGGCACGCACGTGCGTGGGTTCACCAATCACAAATGAGGATTAATTTCTTGATTAGCTAGGTCAGAAACTCGAAATATTCAGTGTTTAACACTTCTTGAAGCAAAGCGCAAGCTTTAATGAGGCATGATCCTGTCCACAGGATTTCATTAGCTGAGTAAAGCAGTGAGCTACATGTACATGCGGTACACTGTTAAAGGGAACACTCAAATATGTGCCTCTTACTTTGTTGGCGCCCTAGTTGCAAGCGGCTGCGGAGGCAATGTCAGCGCACTGCACAGGTGTGTCGAAAGGAGTTGGAGCTCCCAACTAAAAGTTATATGGTGCATATCTAGGCGCTTGTACTCTTGCGAGAGAGGAAAATGTGGACACACTCTGCACTAAAGTATTCTATTTAACAGTGCACCCTTCGTTACAAAGACTACGAAGCTTAGGACGACGCCTTTCTTAGCCCCTTACACGCGGGCATTCTTACACAAAACGGGAGCATGGACTTCGGAGCAACAAGTCTAGGGAAGTAGTAGTGTCAGCGGGGGTTAGTATATAATGACCCCTGGAACATGGACGAAACTTCGGAAAGCGTGAATATATACGCTGCCAACTATATATAGCTATCAACGAGAGCACTGAATAATCATCGCGTTGGGGAATAGACTCTGTAGATATTGACTTATATAAAGCTCGAATGCTCACACCATTTGGTTGAACTTGCTCTTCTGATAATATAGGGATTTTTTATGACTTATTCCTCGATTTTTGCGGTGGAACGATGCCTGAGTTGGGGTGAGCAGCCTTTCAGCATCACCATTTCTGCGACGATTGTACTGGCCCCGTGAAACCTGTATCACCCAGATGAAGTAGTAAGTACTGCTTCTTTCGATACCTTGCGAGACCACTAATATGCTTCAGCTCAATCAATATCGAGCACTTTCTGGTACCTGGGGTTATTTTTTACTCCGTAAAGAACTGTATCTTTCTGTGTCTGCAGTCAAAAAGGAGATAATGCAATATGCAGCGATGCAAACTACCGTTAATTCCTCTATTTATGTACAAAAGTCTCTATTCATATCATGAGCATAGGGATACGAATTCTTAAAAGGAGTGCTTCAGAAGATGTAGGAGGAATTGGCTAGTCCTCTTTTGAATTTAATTGAATGAATTGTGGGGTTTCACGTGCCAAAACCACGACAGTCATCTTTTCTGAACTATGGGAAAGGAATCGGGTTAATTATTCTGCCCATATACTGAATCTGTAGGTGCCTGGATACTTCAGATGGTATAACGTTATCATGTATGGCACAACAAATGTCTGATATTGTTTCCGGTAATGTTAGAGAAAAAAAAACATACGGGAAATAAAGACGCGTACGGCACAAATTCTATGGAAGTTTACTGTCATGACTGGAATGAACAAGTTAATAACGATTGCCAATTCAGCGAAATACTTCATACTGCGACATCATAGTCATGTTTATTGCATGCCTTACGTAAAGCACGATGATTATCGCGAAAGTAACCAGTAGCATAGTTCTGAAATCTTGCCTTGCTATTATACGAAGCAATTAGAATGGTCGTGCTGAATCGTATGAAGTTTTTAAATATCGTGCCTTTATCAGTATTTGTCTCATAGGTAATATAAGTTGGGGTACTGTTAGCAAGAAATTAATTTCCCTTAAGTGTAAGCGCATGCGCGTCACGATTCTAAAAGATTGGTCAAAGGCAGTGAGGCGGTAAATTAGCTTTGGTTAAAAATGCAGCATAAGGGGGGTCAACAAGGAAATGTTAACATTTACGTTTAGTGACATGGCAGCAGTCTACACCGGATAGTTTTTAAAGGAAATACAGGGACATTCATTCGTACATCTGAAGGCCTTTTTAAAATTTAGTAACTCCCATTGGCCGTTAGTGTATATGCTATAGTATAGTGATATGTTCACTGTAACGATTGCCCGAATTGGCGAGCAAGCGCTGTTGTCTGTTCGTAGGCAACCGTCATTGTTATAAGCAACTTTGCGTCCCTGCACCTTTATGCACTCACAGTGACCCGATAATCTGTTCGGAATGTCTTTGTCCTTGTCTTTTTGTCAAGTCGCTGCCGATATCACTGTCCCTGACCGACTGACACATTGCTCTAGCAAACCACTGGGATCAGACCAGCTTGAGCAGATGATGAAAGATAAAACGAAGTGAGCCGATTGCAGTGCATAAAAATACCCCCCCCCCCCCTAAAAAAAGCGCAAAATTTTATTTGACTCGTTCACTGAAAGATAGAGATGTTTGAATAGTGAAAGTTCCGAATCAAATAAAAAAATTATATTATGGGGTTTTACGTGCCAAAACCACTTTCTGATTATGAGGCACGCCGTAGTGGAGGACTCCAGAAATTTCGACCACCTGGGGATCTTTAACATGCACCTAAATCTAAGTACACGGGTGTTTTCGCATTTCGCCTCCATAGAAATGCGGCCGCTATGGCCGGGATTTGATCCCGCGACATCGTGCTCAGCAGCCCAACACCATAGCCACTGAGCAACCACGGCGGGTTCCGAGTCAAATCAAATACTAATATTCGAGCGAAACGACCTTCAAATATTAAATACGACTCAAAATATTTTCACATTCTTAAACATAGCAAAAGGTATTGTGCAAACCATTTCTTAAAAAGAATGCTTATTTGCATTATTTCAAATATGTAACGGCAAATACACGAGTGGACTTGCCGTTAAGTAAGGCGTTTGTAAACAAGAAACTCAAAGGTGATCGTGTATGGCACCCCATGGCAATGATGAATGACACGAAAAAACATCCCGTCACAAGATGTTGATGGAATCCTGCAGCATATCACATCGTTTTAATGGCATGCAAAACAGGTGACATTGCCCAAATATAAATAACTATTTTTTGACCAAATCGATGAAACAAACTCATAGGTTGCCTAAAGACGGGAAATACTTATTGAATGAGCGGACATTATTAAGCAGAAGTTAGCGACTCCACGCGTTTGCTCAGCATTTGGTGTCACCCCGCAGCAGCCGTGGCTCCCCTGCAGCAGAATCATTCGTAGCACTATCACTTTTATCTCGCTTACTTCCACAAGCCTCGAGTAAGTGTTGTTATACTTTATATTCGAGCTGAAACGAACATTTGACCACTTCGAGTACTCATTTATCGAATGCAATACGAATCGAATGGGAAAAAACATTCGACTTGTATTTAAAATTTGAATATTCGCCCACCCCTAAAAAAAGATCTCGGCTTCTTTCGGTGTCGTCTTTGTGCCTAAGATATAATGTGCACCTAAATTACTCTGTACCTAAAATTTGGAAGACGGTATCATGCAATGTGTACTAAGGTAGCATAAAAAATTATTAAAAATCTGACCGTCATAATTCTGTAGCATAGCGCTGTGCTTTAGGCAATGCTTGCCTAAATTTTCACTTTGCATTGTTTAGAAAAGTTGACAGCCACTTTAGCATACGCTAAAGAGAATGAACGCAAAAGCCTGCGCGAAATGAACCTTCATTACATTACTCGACATTTTCATTCGCATGCGTTACTTCCTATTACTTGTTTTCTCTCATCAAAGGCCGTGGCTTCGAGTGTATTAACTCTTCCTTAATTACTGGTGCACCAATAAAAGTTTTCCTAATTAACATCAAAGGTGGCGGGTTCGAGTGCGTTAATGAACGCATCTTAATTAACTGTACCTTAATCAACTTTACTTTTAATTAACACCACAAGTGGTGGCTCCATCTCTCGATCTTCACGATGTCACTGGGAATCCAACTTGGAGATAGTATGACTAACACTGTTCCGGATAACAGTGACTATGCCACACACACACACACACACACACACACACACACACACACACACACACACACACACACACACACACACACACACACACACACACACACACACACACACACACACACACACACACACACACACACACAAATATATATATATATATATATATATATATATATATATATTTATATAAGAGGTGTCTCAGCTATCCTGCGCCAAGTTTTCTTTAAAAAGGACTTCGGACGCCTTCCGTGCGGATGATACTAATTGCATGTCTTTAGCAGCAACGTGATGGAGTGTCTCTATTTTGTTGTGTTCTTTCTAGAGGATCAATGCGTAGTGATTAATTATTTATTTTTTAATTACTACATTTCGGACAGTCATGTCAACAATAGTTGTTATACCGACTTCAAAAATATCAAATTCATTTGTAAGCGACGTACCATATCTTGCACGGCTCTTTTTTCCGCGTGTGAAGAAAGCCCGCCAAAAATATAATAATATACCAAGTGATACGCGGAGCACGCGGAAAAATTTGCTGCGGAAAATATAGTATGTCGCAAACAATCGAAATTGATGCTTTGGAAGACACTCTAGCACCTAATGTTGACATGTCTGCCGTAAATACAGTAATTAAATCGTTAGTCAATCGATAATTACAAATTCATTAATGAGGAAGAAGACAAAAAAAACTCAGTCACCTTCCACTCTGTGAAGAAGGATGGCCAGCGAAGCTGTTTTTGTGGGCGCTTAACGCCTGCTTAACCTCTGCCGCTGGTTGGCCCTGTATACAGAGCTATCTTCGGGATGGGCCCTCGTATGGGGAGGGCTTAACGCCTGCTTCACCTCCAACACGGGCCGGCCCGGTGTAGCGCTATCTTCAAGATCAGCCCACGTATGGGGAGTGCTTAACGCCTGCTTCACCTCTACCGCGGGTGGGCCCGGTATAGCGCTATCTTCAATATCAGCCCACGTATGGGGAGTGCTTAACGCCTGCTTCACCTCCGCCGCTGATCGGCCCGGTATAGCGCTATCTTCAATATCAGCCCACGTATGGGGCTGATCTTGAAGGACCCACGTATGGGGCTGCTTCACCTCCAACGCGGGCCGGCCCGGTATAGCGCTATTTTCAAGATCAGCCCACGTATGGGGAGTGCCTAACGCCTGCTTCAACTCCACCGCTGGTCGGCCCGATATAGCGCTCTCTTCGGAATCGGCCCACGTATAAGGAGTGCTTAACGCCTGCTTCACCTCCACCGCGGGTCAGCTCGGTATATCGCTATCTTCGGGATCGGCCCACGTATGGGGAGTGCTGAACGCCTGCTTCACCTCCACCGCGGGTCGGCCCGGTATAGCGTGTTAGGGTTGGCGTCTGGCACCACGTGGCGACAGGTCATTCACCCTACCCTCTGAGCCGGAGCCCACGGGCGACCTCATCCTCTCCACCTTCTCTTGGCCGTGGCATCGTGTGTGCTACCTCATCCCCTACACCTTCTCTTGGCCGGACCCCACGGCGCCGGAGAGGTCATTCACCCGACCTTCTCCCCGGATTCGTCGAAAAGAGGATCGACTTCTCCATCCCGTGCTCGGTATTGCAGGAGGAGGGGCCCTCTCTCCGTGCCTGTCACGTGTCACCGATGGAAGGAAGGTCCCGCCCACACTTGTAGAGAGCCTATTTAAGGGGCTCCGAAATGTACTTTTGAGAGACTAGAGACTTCATACTTGAGACTTAATACTTCATGCTTTTCTTATTTTCTTTCAACTACTTTTGAATAAACGGTGCAAGTTTCGCACTAGCAAATCGTCTCGCCCCTGCTTGGTCGCCATGATCTACCGGATGCCTGCAGCCCGCCGACAACGCCACGCTACCCAATAAGTAATGTCGGTCGAGCTTCGATAGGCAGGCGTCGCTACTTCTCGGCAGCAGTACGGTACGCTACCCTGGAGTACGCAACAAGCGCTATCTTCGGTATCGGCCCACGTATGGGGAGTGCTTAACACCTGCTTCACCTCCACCGCGGGTCGGCCCGGTATAGCGCTATCTTCGGGATCGGCCCACGTATGGGGAGTGCTTAACACCTGCTTCACCTCCACCGCGGGTCGGCCCGGTATAGCGCTATCTTCGGGATCGGCCCACGTATGGGGAGTGCTTAACACCTGCTTCACCTCCACCGCGGGTCGGCCCGGTATAGCGCTATCTTCGGGATCGGCCCACGTATGGGGAGTGCTTAGCGCCTGCTTCACCTCCACCGCGCGTCGGCCCGGTATAGCGCTATCTTCGGGATCGGCCCACGTATGGGGAGTGCTTAACACCTGCTTCACCTCCACCGCGGGTCGGCCCGGTATAGCGCTATCTTCGGGATCGGCCCACGTATGGGGAGTGCTTAACACCTGCTTCACCTCCACCGCGGGTCGGCCCGGTATAGCGCTATCTTCGGGATCGGCCCACGTATGGGGAGTGCTTAGCGCCTGCTTCACCTCCACCGCGCGTCGGCCGGGTATAGCGCTATCTTCGGGATCGGCCCACGTATGGGGAGTGCTTAACACCTGCTTCACCTCCACCGCGGGTCGGCCCGGTATAGCGCTATCTTCGGGATCGGCCCACGTATGGGGAGTGCTTAACACCTGCTTCACCTCCACCGCGGGTCGGCCCGGTATAGCGCTATCTTCGGGATCGGTTCACGTATGGGGAGTGCTTAGCGCCTGCTTCACCTCCACCGCGCGTCGGCCCGGTATAACGCTATCTTCGGGATCGGTTCACGTATGGGGAGTGCTTAGCGCCTGCTTCACCTCCACCGCGCGTCGGCCCGGTATAGCGCTATCTTCGGTATCGGCCCACGTATGGGGAGTGCTTAACACCTGCTTCACCTCCACCGCGGGTCGGCCCGGTATAGCGCTATCTTCGGGATCGGCCCACGTATGGGGAGTGCTTAACACCTGCTTCACCTCCACCGCGGGTCGGCCCGGTATAGCGCTATCTTCGGGTCGGCACACGTATGGGGAGTGCTTAACGCCTGCTTCACCTCCACCGCGGGTCGGCCCGGTATTGCACTATAGTCGGGATTTTTTTCTACATGCGGACACGATACTGGGTTTTTCAAACCTCTTCCGCTTATTTAGCTTAAATGAGGGTGGAAGAAGATTAAAAGTGCAGCTGCGGTATTTATCCGGGCCTTTGCAGCACTTACTTTAATGTTTAGCAGCGTTTTGAATTCAACTGGTTGGTTCTTGATCGCTACAAAAGAACAGAATTTATACCTGGTTTTTTCTTGTTTTGCTGTGGCGATAGGTATAAGAAACCAGGGCACGGGAAAAATAAATGTTCGTTGAAAGTACAGCCTTGTGTTGGTCTTCTTTGTGCCTCACTCGCCGTACTCCTTCGCTGTTCCTCTGCTCCTGTATAGCAACATTAAAGTTTGAAATGTTTGTTTCTACAGCGCCATTCCATACAGGCTCATCCAACTCAAGCTAACTTCCGATGAGGATCGCCAAGTAGAGTTGCCAATAAAATCCAACGCAAGTTATATGTTTACTATACCGAGAAGACAAGGAAAAAAAAAACCTTCGGTTTCCAAGGGAGGCGGCGATCTTCCTTTGGTATTAATACCTTTAGTAAATTTCAATGTAGGTTGCGTTCATAATTTCCTGGCATTTGTCACATGCAGTTTCTATTTTTTTCTGAAGTTTGCTAGTGGAATTTAATTTCTCCGATCATTAGCTTTATCCACCCGAGCCTTAGTCAATATGTCCCATAGTGGGTTTGAACCCTGATTCAAGAGAAAAACAAACGACAACTAAGCCGAGGATCGAGGTTTGGTTGCGCTGCGTTTATAGTGGTTAATGCGTACGTCCCGAATAGAGTGAAGTGCATTGATTACCTGGACTCGCTGTGTTGAAATTGTTCAAATGGAATATTCCTAGCAGGAGATTTTAATTCTAATCAAACTTCTTGGGAAGTGAAAACGGATGTTTGTGGAAAGAGGTTGTGGAATTAGGTGCATGATAACAATTTTCAATGTCACAATTCATGTCGAATTACTTTTCTACGTGGGCGGTTCTCATCTGGAATAGACCTGACTTTCTCTTCTGCTCAGATGTCTATTGCATCTTCGGGCACCTTTGACAACGAAACAAGTAGCGATCACTTACCCATTACATTTGAAATTGTGCTTTCAAGTCAGGCTCGTTTTGTACAGCGAAGGCGGCTCATTAGTTATAATACTTATAAATCAGCTATAAATTCAAGGTTCAAGGCGTTGACCACTTGTGGTGAACAACAGAGGGTTGACTCAGTGGTATCGCTTTTACATTCTGCTATTGCGCCCGCTGAGTTTAGGGTCATGTCTGGCAGCTTACCGTCAAACTCATCTTGGTGGAATGAAGCATGTCACGGGATTATAGGTGAAGGTGATTTTTGGCAGCGGTGACAGCGGCGGAGCAGAAGGCATAATCCCTGACTGTTGCACATTGCAGATTTGCACCTACTTCAAGGCGTCACTGCGACAGCTTTATGCGATAGGAAGGTGGGACTGCGCAAGAAGACAGCGCAAGTCCACAACAAAGAGCGGCAGCGCACAGGCTTCGTTCATCGAGTCCTGACTGCGCAGGCTGGACGACGGAACACGTGGCCACCACCTGGCTATAAAGCTATTGCTGTTTCGCGGATCCATCATTTGGCAGCGGTGACAGCGGCGGAGCAGAAGGCATAATCCCTAACTGTTGCACATTGCAGGTTAGCGAACTATTTAGATATTCTAGAAGTCTAATAAGTATAGTTTTGCTGTCACCGCTGCCACAAAGTGTGACACTTTTGTTCGTTGCTGCAGTCATTAGAAATGGCTAGGGATCTTTCAAAACAGCTCAAAGAACTCAAAGACGAGCTAAGGAATGAATTCAAAAACTTAAAGGAATCTCTTGAAAGAAACATGCGTGCGGAAGAAAGAGGGCTCCGGGCCGATATTGATGACATGAAGCAAAGCATGAATTTCATAAGTAAAAGCCTTGACGATGCTAACCAGCGACTTGATGCTACCTTGAGCGAGAATAATTCTCTTAAGAAAGAAAATGAAGTGCTCCGGCAGCAAGTTCGATCATTGGAGAGGGATCTGGCTGAATGTCAAACCAGTCTTGTGAAATCGGAGCAGTACTCGCGCAACAGAAACCTTGAGATTAAGGGCGTTGCGGAAACTCCGAATGAGTGTTTAACCGATATCCTCGCTAAAATAGGTGCGGCCATCAGTGAACCCGTCTCCGCCAGCGATATAGACGTCATTCACAGGGTGGCAACCAAAGACAAAACAAAGAAGAACATTGTTGCACAGTTCATAAAGCGCGAAAAGCGAGACAAAGTCTTAGAGAAGGCAAGGAAAACAATACTTACGAACAGAAACCTGGGTTTGTCACTGGAAGCTTCCGAAACAGAGGCAAATTTGCCTGTCTTTATAAATGAACACCTGTGCCTAGTTTTGAAGAGACTGCTTGGTATGGCAGTCGCGCGCAAGCGCGAACATGGCTGGAAGTTTGTCTGGGTGAAAAAAGGTGGCATTTTTGCCCGTCGCGATAAAGCGTCAGCCGTTGTGGCAATAAGACGCGAGAGCGATCTGGACAAGATTACTGCGACAGGATAAGAGTGCGCATGCTTGGCGCGAGCACTACGATTTCCCAGCATGTGCAAACATGGCTACCGATTGTGTGCTACCTCAGGACATACGCGGCATCACAACTCAGAATCTAGACAGGCTTTTTAAGCTTTTTCATTTAAACGTAAGATCCATTCAGTTTAAATTTGACGAAATTATCAGCCTTTTAGAATCATGCATTGTTAGATTTGATGCACTCATGTTCACTGAGACTTGGTATGGTGAAAACTCGGATCACTTTATTTTACCGTGTTACAATCATTTCCTTTTAAATCGGAAAAATTGCAGAGGCGGCGGAGTCTCCATTCAGGTTGCTGTACCAGGTTTTGAAATGCTACATGAATTTAGCACCGTTACCAGTGATATTGAAATAATTTGTATTAAGAAAAATAAGAATGTGTTCGCTGTGCTGTACAGACCGCCAAGCGGCAATCGCGTCACGTTCTTAAACTTCCTTGATTCTTTACTTTCTTGTGCCAATGAAAATGGATGGTTACTAACAATAGGCGGTTATATGAATATCGATGTTCAAAAGGTCTCAAGCCGGGCGCATGACTTTTTGTTTATGTTGCAGAGTAATGGTTTTCAGAATGTTATAGCAACGCCAACACGTGTTACTCCATCAACTGCATCTGTGCTATATTTATTCATTACTAACTCAAATTCTAATAACGTTTTCTCTGGTGTCATAAACAGTGACATCAGTGATCACTTACCTACATTTTGTATGCTTCAGCGTAACAGCGCATTGAAACAAAAGGAGTGGCCTGAACTCACGTACCGGGAAATATCATCTATCACGTTAGAAAATTTTAGGGATAAGATCGCTCAAACAGACTGGAAGGAAACATTTCCTTTTGAAAACAGTAACAAGTGCTATGACTCATTTTTAAGAATCTTCAAGAAACATTATTTCGAGTCCTTCCCATTACGCACATACCGTAAACAAAAAAGGTTGCGTAAACCAAGGATGACACATGAACATATCAAGCTTATTGAGCATAAGAACAAACTTTTTGACAAATTTCTTAAGTCACGTAGCATGGAAAAATTAAAAGAATTTAGAATGCTTCGAAATAGGTTGAATGAAGATATAAAAAGATCAAAAAGCGAATATTACAAGCGTGTATTTGACAACAATTGCTTGCATGATAGCGGCAAAGTGTGGAGGAAAATTAACGAGGTATTAAACAAGAGCACTAAGGATGCCACGATTGACAACCTTGTTATACATAACAAAAAGGTTGGTGGAAAGGAACTAGCTAACCTTTTTAACGATTTCTTTGTTGAAATTGACACTAGTACATACTGTCATGAAGCTGCTAATCATATTCCGAGATTATTCCACACAATGTACTTACTGCCTACATCCATCGCTGAAATAACAACATTATATCAAGAGCTTAAACATAGCCGTAGCCGTGATGTAGATGATCTAGAAATCAAACCAATCAAATAGGTCATAGATTTAATTGCGCCAGCTCTTACACACATATATAACGTCTCTCTTTCGACGGGGATTTTTCCAAACAACATGCAGGTAGCAAGAGTTTCAGTAATCTACAAGAATGGTGACAAAAATTGTTTAGGTAATTATCGCCCTGTGTCAATCTTGCCTGTATTCTCTAAGGGACTCGAGAAAGTGATTAATTCTCGCATTGAGAAATTTACTAGAAAATATAACCTCTTAACGGACTACCAATTTGGTTTCAAAAAGGGACGCTGCACCGAGATAGCACTTCTAGCTCAGAAGGAAGAAATATTAAACAATTTTGAAAACAAGTTAATGACATTGGGTATACTTTAAGACTATAGCAAAGCCTTCGATCGAGTCAACCATCCAATATTGTTAGATAAATTAGAGCATTATGGGTTTCGTGGCACAACACTACAACTTATTAAATCTTACTTGAGTGCGCGCCACCAATACGTCGAACTAAATAAGCATAAATCTCACCTACGGTCTATTGAATTTGGAGTTCCACAGGGTAGCATACAGGGACCAATTCTCTTTCTTTTCTATATTAATGACATTGTAAAAATATATGAGGATTGTAGATATGTTATTTATGCCGATGATTGCTCGGTGCTCGTTAAGGGAAAAAACATTGATATTGTAAGACAAAAGGGAAGTGCGTTCTGTCACATCTTGCAGATTTGGTGCCAGAACAATGGGCTCATTCTTAATAAGTGTGTGTTGTTTCGCACCCCAGGTACCTTAGCAAATATAGACGACCATATTGCTCTCGGGCCATTCAAAATTAAAATAGAAAAGTTTGTTAAAATTCTAGGTGTCATTTTTTTCAGAAAACATGTCTTGGAATGAACATGTGAAAACTTTATTACCAAAATTATGTAGGGCCGCTGGTGTATTAAGCCAGAACCGTCACACTTTTCCAGTCAGCATTAAAAATATGTTATATTTTGCACTTTTTAGCTCTCACTTACATTACTGCATGCTAATATGGGGAAACACGACAGCATCGAACTTGCAGAAACTCTTCCTTATTCAGAAAAAAGCACTTAGATCAATAGAAAATTCCTCGTTCTTAGAACACACAGAACCACTCTTTCACAAAGATAAAATTCTAAAAATCCACAATATATACAAATACAAATTATTAAGAACCTATAAAAACGCTACATTAGGTAGGGCGGAACTATTCCAAGAATTATCAAATCTCAGGAAAAGAACAATTTCCTACCCATTCCGGTATCAACCGCCATACTACGTTCCCTCCTCGCGCACCCATTATGGGAAAGAAAAACTTGACTACGCCCTAGCAACTACACTAAATGAGCTAGACCGGAAAAGTGTGGGCGTTCTGGCCCTTACTAACAAAACCTTATTTGACCTGTTTGTTTGACTGTATTGTAACTGCTTATGCTTCTAATTGTTCTTGTAATTGTCATTTGGGATCGGACTGTCTGATCGTTTATTTGCTGATATGTTTATATAACTGAATCAAGATAACAAATCGTCGTGTCACTGCTGCTGTACGGGTGGCTAGAGCTTAGTCAAGCTGCACAGATGCAACTTTTTTCTCTATCCCCCAATTTTCGCAGTAACAATGTATTGTCTGCGGCGAAAATAAAACTTGACTTTATTGATTGATTGAACAAAAGTAGCGGGGAAAATTCTCCAACATAATCATTCACCGAAAATGTGGATGGATTCTATGCGGCTGTGTTTAAAAGAACTGTCGCAATAGCTATAGACGGACAACCGAGAAAAAAAACGGACTGCAATAATTTTTATCAAAATTAGAAAGAAGATTAGCACTTTATAGGTTTTTACGGAGCAAAAAGTCTCTTCAAGAATCCGGACGGTCACATTCTATTGTTCTAAGTGCCAAAGAAGCGGCGGATTCACTAGGTGATATCGCGAAAAGCCTTCAGGCACGCTTTTCTTCGCAGTGTCCTCGACCTAAGAGGTTTTAAAGTTCAACATTAGAGTTTGTAGAAGTTACCATGACAGAATTATCCAATGTCCTCTTAACTACTCATAAATTAGCCCCTGGGCTGGACCATATTAAAATTGCCATGATTAAACTATTGTTTTATTGTTTTACTCTTTCCATAATGAACGTTTATTCTTTTTAATATAATTAACTGTTCACAACAATATACATGGATTCAGACCTCTTGAAAATTACAAATATTGTGCTTTTACTTAAATATCAGAACCTTGGATATGCCTTGGACAACATTCGGCCAATTGCTCTCCCATCAAATCTAGTCAAAATAATAGAAAAAGTAATCCATGCCCGGCTCAATGAATTTACTTGTCAGGGTATTAGGTGCTCTAGATAAATAGGATTTAAGCCTCAATGTTCCATATAGTCAGCTCATCTTGATTTAGAAAGCTGAATTCGACTCGCAGGACGATCAGGAGAGGTGTCAGCATAGGTAACTTTAGATATTGCAAAAAACATATGACAGTGCCAAACATGGAATTTTAATTTCTAGATTAGTAAACTGTGCCGTTCCAGATCATTCAGTGGTCTGGATACAAGAGTTCTTCACTGGTGGACAATTATTTTGTTTCAAGGATGGGATGACATCGGGTACATATAAACCGACGTGAGGCGTACCACAGGGATAAGTTTTTTCACCGATTTTTTATATCTTCTTATCTTCTGTCTCAGTTAATCAGGATGTGCGACTCTATCTCTATGCTGATGATATTACATTCTTCTCCTCATCATGGGATATCAATACGTTATACGAAATTTTGCAATCATATTTGTCTGAACTCTAGCCCTGGCTGGATGGACTGTCTTTTTGTCTTCACGTCAAGAAATGCTCGTTACTTGTGTTTCCATTGTCAACTCCCGTTTTTATTTCTATTAATTATCGAAGCAACACGATACCCCAAGTTGGCGCTTTGAAGTACTTAGGGATAACATTTGACGGTAAGCTAAACTGGCAGCCCTCAGTCGAAGCAAATGCTAGTAAAGGAGAACGTGCAGTGGGATTGTTGCGCTCATTCAGTAATGAAAACACGGGTATGCGGAGGGCTAAGTTACTGATAATCTCTAAACGTCAACCACATTCTTGAATTCAACTGAGCTCTTTTTTTTCAGGAGTTGCAACATACAAGCTCTTTAATACTACTGGAAAGGCAAGTACTGCGTCTTTTTCGGGGGCTGCCAAGTTTTATGGCGAAAGATTTGCTTTATCTGGAGGATGGAATGATCCCGCTTGAGCCCAGATTTAAGCAACTGTTACGTCGCAACACCACTAAGGCGTTAATTGGACCTCTCCAACGAGTCAAACCACCACTAATCCATCAGCACCTATCCAGACGTCAACGCAGCGTGGACACGGACTCTTGACGGGTCCCACGAAAGGCTATCACCCCACTAGTACCTTGAAGACAAGGGGAAAATAACGACGGCGACCTTGAATTTCCAGGTTGCTTTCTTGCCCCATATTCAAAAACACCGGGCTTCGGCGGCGGAGTTACCGCGGAGTGTTGCGAGCATGGTCGTGGTATCGCAACGGAGTCGAGGATGGTGATTTGCTGCTGGACAGTCTTCAGATTCCCTAGTCGACTCGCCTAGGGATGACGACGGTATTATAAGCGGATACTTTTCGAGCAGGGGACAGAGGTTCCTAGTGTGAACTCAGACGTCTAACTTGCCCCTGCATGGAGTGGGCTTCCGTACTGGAGCCGTGTAATTAACTCAATAAACCCTTTTTTCCTACATTTTTTTCAACCTGACGCAGCAGTCGATGGGCTTGGGAAATTCATTGGCCTAGCGCCACCCTAAGCTGCAACACAACTTACTGTCATCATGACTTTCCTAAAGCTTTACGATGCATCCCCCTTCAGCTCGTGCATCCACTCCCCCCCCAGACACACACGTTTTCATCACTTCTACTGTTTCATTTTTCGGAACATGTTGGCGGAACTATTTTAGCTTGGTTGTTTTGGTTCAGGCGCTATTACCAAAACTTCAAGTCAGTCGACCTCATATAACTTCGCCCAAAAAATATTCGTTGAAGGTTAAGTTGACGTTTTATTATATTTTTTCAAAACACGCATAACGTCTTCGAGCGCATACTTGAAGGCTCCTTCAAGGTCATTTTAGTCAATTTACTTTTCCCCTTGTTTTTTCTAGGGACGCAATACAATTTTCGAGGACACCCGAGTTGGCATATTTTCCAATCAGCTTAACTGGTCTTTTGCGCTCTCTCTGACTGATTACATGAAAATATTTCTTACAAAATTTCTGGAAATTATCCTGGCCTCAGAAAACTGGCTATACAAAAATCTAAAGTAATAATTGTTACAGCTGTGCTTTAGGTCTCTACACATTTAACTTACAATAATCGGTCACACCTGCTGAGTATGTTTTCGACACTTCTTCCGGACTGCTTGACTGGGTCCGCGGGCAAAGTGGAACCTTTTTGAATGAATCAGCTGACTCACTCGCATCGTCACCGCCAAATGGTTCAGTCTTAAATGTTCTTAAAGATTTCTCTTTTATAAAAGGAGCTAGATTTAAATTTCTCACTAAATTGTAATGAATCATCCCTACTTTTCGCAGATGATTTTTGACATCTAAAATTTCGGTGGCACACGCGCAAATGCCTTTCACGCCAATGTGAGGTGACGTTATCAAGCTTCCGCTGTAGAATTCCCCGGCTAAATATTTACCTTCATAGATCTGGCTTATCTATAACTAAACCTTTGCTTTTTTTTTAATGAACCAGAAATTATTGATAATTTCTTTCTTTCTTGCCGCCGCTTCTCCCCTCTTCGCCGAATGTTCCTCATATTTACAACAGGCAATCTGGGTTTAGCACTTGCAACACCAAACACTGTCCTTTGGTGGCTGTCAATTAGGCACAAGCCATTTGTCGATGATTACTGCTCTACACAAGCTCATTGAAGCGTCCGGAAGGTTACGCTGCTGGGGTACCGACCGTGGGACACTTTATGTTAATTTTTTTCCTAACTTTATGTATGGGTCCTCTCAAAATTTGTGTTATTATTGAGTTGCTCAATGCTTAATTCTGGATGTTTGCCTTTACCCTTTTTGGTACGTTGTTGGGTGTACTTTGCAATCAATCCAGTGTGGGCAATTCCCTTCGTTGGTAAGCGCCGTGTTTTGAAGAAGAAGAAGAAGCAGCAGCAGCAAGCAGCAGCAGCAGCAGCAAGCAGCAGCAGCAGCAAGCAGCAGCAGTAGTAGTAGTAGTCCTCCACTACGGGCGTCATTTAACTCAGCCTTTTATTCTTACGCCGGCTTCCGCATACGGAATAGACCATTCTTTCTCAAAGAGTGTGTTGCAGTAAGAAACAATACATATTGTCAATGAGGATGAAAATGTTCTTCGATTACTCATGGAGTGATTTGTAGAAATTGCCGGAAGGAAATGTTACCTGTAGTGTAAGTTTCTTTTCCTTGAAAACTAAAAGTGAAAAAAAGTGATCTTCTCTCATTCCGTCAGTGCATAGTAGAGCTTTCCTGCCGACCACGTACACCACGCATATGCTACTACAGAAGCCGTTTTCTAAACCCGAAGATGCGGGATCAAATCCCGCCCTTGGTGGCCGCATTTCTATAGGGGCGAAATGCAAAAACATCCATGTACCATGCATTGGATGCTTGTTGAAAAACCCCATGGGGGTCAAAATGAATCCGGAGACCCCCATAATACGGCATGCGTCATAATTATATCGTGGTTTCGGCACGTAAAACTAGAGAACTTAATTTTTCGTACGAGCTCTTGCACCTACGTGTGCAATGCGCATATTCTCAGACAAGTAATGGGAGCCAATGATGGAATTACATGCAGCACTCATGAAATGATAAGCGTTGTGCGTATAGTGCAGCATGTAATAGCTCGTTGACTCGGTATTTAACTCGAAGGTAAATATGAACCCCCGACCACACAACAAAAATACAAGACGTTCCAGCTCCCATGTCTGCAGCGGAACCGTCTTGTATTTTCGCTTTCTTTTTGTGGTACAAGTTCGTTTTATACTTCGAATAATGATTACTCCCTACAGAACGAGCTTTCGTCAAACCCTTCACTACCCCAATTTCAGGCCTCATCAGTCGCATTTGCATTACAATATGCATGCAGCATCAATTCGCGCCTGCTCCCTCCGGTTCGTTCATCGCCAATCTTTACATATTGAGACATCTGCGTAATTTTCCTACTTTATGACATCGCTGTTCTCCTTCTGATTCTTCTTCATAATATTACTTACTATCAGTGCGAAATCTTAAGTTGACCAGAGTAGCGATCGACGCTTCTTGCGGCGACAAATACGCTTCGATTATAATTTCAGTGAAAGCTGGACATCTGTCGGCTTCGGCTCGCATATAGTGGGCGAGATAATCAGGCCCAATCTTTTCGGTGGCTTTGGTTTTCTGTCTACCGAGAGTCAAATTGAATTGACCGGACCACCGGCACGTGTCCGCATGCAGCTCTTCGTCAAATGCTCCGCATTAGGTCACCGAATGTTCTACAGGAAATCACGTAACTAGGCCAAATCATTGACGTAAATAAAAGGAGGATGCAAAGCGCGCTTCCTCAGTTGCCGTTGCTGAAATCAGTTGCTACGACAAGAAGTTGTCCCACTGGAAGTAGAGGTAGCTCTTACGCAGAAAAAGAAAAAAAATACAAAGAGGAAGAGGTGTCTGCAGTGAAATATTAAAAAAAAAAAGACATGGGGGCTTGTATGTTTCTTTTACTTGTCTGGAGCTCTGAAGCCGGTCAACCAAGCATTTTGGTTCCCGCCGGCCCGGTTTGACTCGATAAAAAAGATAATAAAGAAAAATAGGGCTTGTTCACTTAGGGAATGTTGTCCTGCTCGGCGATGATGCCTAGACTTGTTTCGGTGGTCCGAAGAAATAAATATATAAAAAGATAACTTCGGGAAATAATGAGGTCTTGTACGGAATGAGATGTTAATTTGCCGTAAATCAGGAGGAATAGCATTATGTCCATAAAAGAAAAGAACCAACAAACAAACAACTAACCCACCAAACAAACAAGCAACCAGACAAACAAGCGAGGAAACAAAACATACATTGTGTATATACGTTATCTACGCTCGCGGGTGCTAAAGGGAAGGAATAAGTTTTTATGACTTGTCAGAGCTGGTACAAAGACAACGAAGATTGAGAACGTGCGTGCTTGGCGCAGTCAAGGTGAGCGTGTTATGGTTTATCGTTTTGGAAGAAGCTGAAAACGTAGCAGATATAAGGAAGTATGCAGCAATAACACCTGAATTAAATTACTGCGGTGAAAGCGATTAGAGGATCCCTTTTTGTACATTACGTTTTCTTTTTCGCTCGCATTTTTCTCTTCAGAGGACACAAACAGAAAACTGTTATGAATTTTTTTATTTAGATAGCACACAAGCATAAAAATGAAAGGAGTACCGCCAGCCTGGTGGACAGCAGCTCGTTGCAAAATAAATATCGAAAAACATTCCTTTGGTATAACGAATGAAAGTACGCTTCCATGCAGGCAGATAATATAACGATGAGCTATAAGTGCAAAGTATTACAAAGTGTGGCTTCCATACGTATTATCTCAGTGAAAACTAATAGTGGAGCGTCGTGCTCCATTAGTAGTTTTCTAAAGAATAATTGTTCAAATAGCATAATAACAAGCGCAACATTTAACTTTTCGATCGGAGGAAAAGGTCACGGGTCGAATTAGCGAAGTTGTTCGTTCATAACTGCTCTTTGGTTTTTACCTGCCACCTTCGTTCATCATATATCCAGCATCAGAATTGGCTCAGGTTTTCTCTTACGAGCAATTATAATAATACGCTCAATTCTAATTTAATACTTGCCCTGGTTCTTTTCTTTCTTTTTATTCGTGAAGTTGCGTTGCTGATGTATGTAGAACTTATTTTTCAGCTATTTCCAACGTCTTTTTTGTTGCATTTGCATAACAGATCCACATCGCTCATTGAATATAGCTTTATTCGAATTGCTGTAGCGTCTGTGGATTTCATAAATGCCGCACACGGAATAGCGTCAAATGCATATGCGTGATATTACAGCTGTATTTTTTTCTAGCCTTGATAAGGGCGGCATGGGGCAGCTTAGCGTCGCTCACAACCAGCCTTCTGCGCACTCCTGATATAAAGGTTGATGCGACACTGGAGGAGCGCCTGCCACGGCTATGTGCCCTAGTCGGCATGATTTGTGTATATAACCACGAAACAGCGCGTTCCTCGCACTGCGTCGTCTTCCGAAGCGAAAGGCCCCACACATTTGCCAAGCACGAAGGAAAGTGAATGTGAAACGCGCTATGGGGGCGGTTACCGCCTGGTAAGCGAAGAACCCAGCGTATAACTATAAGCGGTGAAGTGAGGCCACTCGTCGCATGTAAGCACTCGAGCGGGCATCGCGTGTTCTTCGGAGCAACGACATCAGACGTCGACGCGTTATCGTAGTACACACTCCCTTCTTGTTCACGAACGATTCGCGGCATTTTTGTCTTTCCTTTCCCTTCCTTGGTTCAATTTTTTTTTTGTCGTGTCGTGCAAGCTCGAGTCGCTTCGCCTGCAGAAAAGAAGCGCGGAGAGGATGGCGCGTGAACGCCCGGGCGTTCTTCATAACGCAAGCGCTGCGTGTCGGCAAGGTCACGGTCTCGGCCTTTTCCATGCAAATATTGGATAACCTTTCTTCGCCTGGGAGACGTGACACTTCGACACACGCGCAGGTCTCCCTGTCTCGTTTCCTCCTCTTTCTTTATGCTCTTTCTTTTTTAAGCGTCTCTTCTCTCGCTCGCGACACGCGGCATTCACGCGAGGCACGCCGACACGAGGCGAACGCGACAGAACAGGAAAGGCTTCTCTGCCCTCCGCCCCCCCCCCACCCCCTCCTCCCGAGGAGCTGGGGATGGGGGCAGGCCAGCTGCAACCCGGCCGACCTACATCTCTGCGTCGCCGGCAACTGGCAGGGCGTGCGCCGGCTCGCGAGCGCGTCTTGATGTGAACGAACCGGCAGCCGCCACTGCGGTGAAGCCAGCCACCGCCAGCGCACGGGCGAAACCGAAACCAACGCGCGCTTTTTTTCTCTCTGCTACGAACTGCGCGCTGCATCGCGCACGTGCACCTACGCATGCGCCCTCAACTCACGCACGCCGGCGCACACAAACATGCTCCTCACGCTCACACCACGCACAGGCTTGCCGCTCCGGTTGCTCTCGCCTGTTGCTGCTTTTTCTCGCGGTGTGTGTGTGTGTGTGTGTGTGTGTGTGTGTGTGTGTGTGTTTGCGTGTAGGGGGAGGGGGGGATGCCTTTTGGTGTCCCAACGAGTCAGGAGATGCCAGCCATTTGTCGCGGTGAAACCATTAGATACTTATTCTGTGCCGCCTTGCTAAGAACTTTGTTTTTATTTCTTCTTTCCTTCCAACGGCGTATGATTCTACGTGATATTCTGTTTTATTGATTGTTCCTTTTCTCTCGTTCCTTTTGGGGTCTCGCTCCGCTTTCTCGCTCAGGACTTCATGTCGTTTTTTTCTCGCTCTTGAGGCGCAGCTTTGTTGACAACATCGAGGGTGTAAACCACCGACGGATAGCCTTGTGGACGCGCGCGCAAAAGCACGCCACGTACCATCGTCATGACCCCCCTCCCAGGGTTCACGTGGCTCGAGGAGTGCGAGGGTAGCATGTGGCACACGGCGACAACCGTGCGTACCGTGTCGAGTTCACGACGCTTCCCTGGATGGCGCGAAGCGAGAAAGTTAATATTAGAGAGGAAACTAAGTGCGAGAATCGTCACACCGCTTAAAAAATAATATTAAACTACTAGTAATAACAACTAAAAAATTCGAAGGCACCTAAGCACTTCTTGTGAGGTGTCAGTGCGAAAGCATTAATGCCCAATTAAATGGCGCTGAGCGGTCGTTCGAGTTTTGCGCTGCCAGTAGTGTACCATAGCGGTACGTGCTGCCCGAGCCAGCAAGCAGCAGCAGCATGCGAAAGCATTAATGTATAGACGCCGCTGAGCGGCCTTTCTAGTTGTGAACTCGCGGGCAAGCGAGCGGGTTGAGGCGATTGGCGCGTTTCGATTTGGCCTTATCGAGGCGCAGTTAGAACGCAAGCGAGAGCTTGCGCAGACAAGGAACGCGGGCATAACACAAGCCTCTAAGAGTGAGGGTGACATGGCGTCGTGGCGATGCCCTCTCCCCTAACGCAACACCTGGCGCGCTATTGCGGCTGCAGGTGTTCCCAGTCGTCCACTCTGTTCCATCCAGGCGAGCTCTTACCATGGCGTCACAGCCAATCGGAACTCCGTAGAAGCGCGCTCGTGACGTGACGTCGAGGCCAGGGGCAATGGGAGCTTAGGTGCCGTTTTGCTGCTATAGACGACAGACGCGAGGCTTTTTCGCTCAATGAGTCCTTTCACGCTTTCGCATCAAAACTGTTTTATCCAGTTTTCTGGAACTATTTGACTTTGAATGAATGAATGAATGAATGAATGAATGAATTCTGCGATATTACGTGACAGAACCACGAGTTGGTAATGAGGCGCGCCGTATTGGGGGACCCCGGATTAATTTTGACCATCAAGGGATCTTTAACGTGCCCCCAATACGCGGGACACGGGCGCTTTACATTTCGCCTCCACCGAAATGGGCCGCCGCGACCGGAATTTGATTCGGCGACCTCGTGCTTAGCAGCGCAGCACCATAGCCTCTAAGCCACCGCGGCAGGTCTTTGACTTTGTTTGCTTCCTGAAGTAGACCGCCCCAATTTTCTATGTGGTAATTCGGGAATCTTCTCTGGAAATATTTGTTTTCTGTTTCGGAAATGAAAAAAAAAAAACAGAACAAATAACTTGTTTGCTATGTCTTGTGTGGCTAAGTGAAAACGCGTGGCCAGCATCAGCTGTGCTTTCATCGTCTCATAAACCGAGATTACTACGAAAAAAAAAACGACAGCAAAAAAGAAACATTGCCGTTTTCTTTTCAAGAGCACGTTCGGCGACTTGTCCATTAATTACAAGACGGCCGCTGTCGTCAAGAGGTGTCTGCAAGTAGAAAAATTAAGACAGTAATAGGTAGTCGGTATCTCCAATAACGCATTCACATGCATTGACACCTGTCGCCGAGGAGTAAACCAAAAATAAGAAAGAAAGAAAGAAAGAAAGAGAGAAAGAAAGAAAGAAAGAAAGAAAGAAAGAAAGAAAGAAAGAAAGGAAGAAAGAAAGAAACACTTGGAATGTGACAGCAATGCATTTCCCTACAGGTCGTCGTGAATTGGTGTTGTAATTTGTCCTCTCGTTTAAACATAATAAAAGAAACAAAGAAAGAAATAAATGTTTGCCGTGAGAAGCGCGGCGATGTCTCCCTGTACGTTGGGCTCGTCCGTTACGTCGCTCACAACGGGCTCGGGGCCGTGCAGGAAGGCCGACGCTACGCACACGCGCGCGTTCTCTTTCTCTTTGTCTCTCTCGTTCCAGCGCTGGCCGACGGCCACAGCGAAGCACCTGCCTGTGGCTTGGCGCGCACGGCCGCCCGCTCCAAGCGAAGTAGTAGTAGTAGTAGTAGTAGTAGCAGCAGCGAGTGGCGGCGTCGGGAACGAGAGAGTTTTCGATAAACGAGCTTGCCCTAAATCTGAAGCGCCGCAGCGGCCGCCTCTCCGCCGTGAAGCATGCACGCAGCATCCCCTTCCACCAGAGCGGAGTCGGAGGAGGGGGAGGCAAGTTTTCTTTTTTTAGCCGCCCAGCATCTTTCTTTGACGAGTTTTATTTTCTTGGCTTCTCTCACACTTTGTAATTTGCTTTACCGCCCCCCCCCCTGCTTCTCCTCCCCCCTCCTGCCTCAGGGTGCCGTAGCTGCGCCGCAGCAGAGAAATTCGCCTTCCCTGGCGTTCTCGCCCGGTATGAAACGGGCGCGTATCGTCCTATTTCGGAGCAGAACAAGAGAGCTTGCAACCACCGCTCATCGCTCCTCCGTGCTCAGCGCTCTTCGTTGTCGTGTGCTCCTCGACTCACCCCGGTGCGGCAACGTCCGAAACCAGGCGCACCGCTGCGCCATCGCTGTACGGCTCTCCCATCCCACCGGCATCCTCGCTTGCCTGCACAGCCGTAGTCGCGACACGACAGCCGAGCAACGTGTGCCTGCTCACACTGCGAGCCGCCTTTCCTACCCAGCTTTGGAAAAAAGGACGCTTACTTCTGCTTCAGCAGCGTGGGTTGGAGCAGCTATAACTACCGGGACTTGTACGCACTCCGCCATAGACAGACTAGATCGCCTTCTGTTTTCGCCGTGACTGTGCTTCCCTTTGCTGGTACCGTTTCTACGAATACTGCTCCCTGTTCCACCTTATCAAGCAGACGGGCAACGTTGCACTTCGAAACAACATGAAGGTGAGCGATCTCTTTCTGTGGTTCGAGTGTGTGTCGCAGTCACCATGATTTTTGCCTAAGTTTGAAATACATGTAGATTGAGGAAAGAGGCGTCAAAATACGGTTGAAGCCCAAGAGCGCGCGGACAATGACGTATGATGCTCTACTCTTGTTTTCGAGCCACTGAAACATGTTTCTACGGCGTCTGAACCTCCTGGTAATGTTTAAGAAACTAAGAAACATTTTTCACTGGCGTTATTTACGAGTAATCTCTCGTACTTTCTCTAGCGACGAGGAATTGTGTGGCATGCCCACAGCTGCATTTGTCTTTGGCGTTCCTAGCGCACACGCATTCAAATTGGTGTAATAAAGAGTCGGTCCTTAAACTGTCGAACTAAGCAGGCCGTCTAGCTCAGCAAACGGTGTTTGCAAGCGCCTCTGTAAGCCAGAACGACTGCTTACACGCTAACGAGGATCTAAACAGAAATCAAGGCATTAAGTTATACACATCATGTTGCTGGGTGTTACTACCAATTAACTGACGGCATGTCATTTCAATAGAGACGTTTATTTACGATTTTTTTTTGAGGAACGACATAATCCATGTCAACCTCTCTGTGTGGGTCTTATACACTGCTGTGTTAGACGGACGAGAGATGATGCACCTTCCACCGAACTTGTTTCTCACGGTAAAGGTAAAAAAAAAAAAGAACACACACACACACACAGATAAAGCATCAGAATTAACAAATAGCTTACGTTGATGAGTCACCAATTATATTCTATGAAGTGAGGTTACTGTTTCATGCTCTTGTAAAGTAGTCCTAAAGTGCGTATATTTGCAAACAGCATTGCAAACTGAAACTTTGCTGTACGTGTACAAACAGCCATCGGCTTTGCACTTGGTAATGTACTACGGGCACATTTTTCTTAAGTAAGGTTGTTTTTTATGTTAGTATCATGAGTGTGAAGAGTGAAGAAAAAGTACGAAAGATGCAAAAACTGTAGTTCCGGCTAATGCATTGTTTCTGAGTGAGCGCAAACGAAAGCGAACGCACCTGCACAGGCAGGTGTAGCTTGCGTGTAGGTGCGCCGCTGTCGTTCACTTGTCAAGGATTGCTGTTCTGTTCTTTCGCTAGAAACTCACACTAACAACCCCTGCAAATACATTATTCATGAGTTAGTCTTTGAAATATAGAGTCCCTTATGTCGTGAATCCATAGAGGTGATCCGTTCTGTCGTACTAGGAACCAATACAGAAAGCATGCACGCATGTGTGAAGCACCATCCCTATGAGACGCCGTTGTAACCCCAGGGCTGCTGGAGGATTACCCCTCAAGGACTTTACCGTTGATGTCCTTGTCGTCGTTCGCTACCGGTCAGACTTCCCAGAGAAATCTTTTCTATGATGTGAATGCTGGGGCCCTATAACGTAAAACTATTCCAATACATTTCTATTCCAATTTCCTGACGTCAAATTTGCGTAACCACCGACGCAAGCACCGGGCGGTCACCCGCAGGGTTGTCTGAACAGACCACTCAAACGCTCTCCTCGTTCATAGGAGGTCCCTTTTGTTTGCTTGAAAAACGAATAACATTGCCTACACTGAGCGGCTTGTCGTATCTAATTGGCTGACAAGATGCAAGGAGAACGCTCAAGTGGAGAGGGATTCGATGGGGCCGAGCCACTGCACTGAAAATCGATAACCGTATGAAGAGGGTGGTGCCGGCGCCTGCGATTGGTCGGCTTTCCCTTACTTAGCTTGTGGTGGCTGGTCGAAAATCGCGGCGGCATGCAACGGAAGCTTAAGAATGACGCTAAAACTGACTCCCAGCAAAGAAGAGTTGGCAGAATGAGGTAGTAAACGTGCCAAAAGTGCTTAAAAACGTTACACGGTCACGCAAGAAGTTTTATTATGTGCAAATACACCCATGCTCTCCGGCAGGTGCGAGTAGCCAGCGTCTCAGCGATCGGCGGCAGCCATCTTTTATTCCTTTCGGAACGGTGCAGCCTGTGGCTATTCCGAAAAAATTCTGTTTTGTTCGGCATATTAATGCATATTTATCGCGTACACGTCACTTTGACGCGGTGAGTTTGTATGGTTTTGTGACGTCGCGTGACAGGCAGATGAAGTGGGTGCAGCCCGAAAACTTTTTACCAATAACCGAGGGCTAATGGCGAAAAGGGGTTGAATCAGAAATAACTGTTTTTCTTTTTCAGTCAAATCATGCATAATCAGAGTATACACATCATATCAGATGGGGAGGTATTGCGGTTTTCGTGTCGTCGCGTGACAGACAGGTGGAGTCGGGGTGGTCGGAAAAAGTTTTCGACCAATCGCGGAGGACTGATAGCAGAATTGGAATAGAAAAGTTTGGAATAGTTTTACGTTATAGCGCCCCTGCCCTTCATTTTTTTGCATCGCGTCGTGTCTATGTAAACGTTGGCTTTATAAGCTACTGCTAACATTCACTATAAGATGACGCTAAGGTATTATTAAGCAAAAGAAATTCCGGCAGCTAGGTTGTTCTGCAGCACACGTTTTTTGTCACGAAGAAAGAGCGACAGTTCAGCTCAATTCAGCACAACTGAACGCATTGAGTGGCATTTCAAGTGGCTCTTAAGTTGAACGTCTTGATAGCGAACAATAGTTTCACTGCAAGTCAGCGTTTTGTAGGGCTTTCGTGTAGACAGGCTTCGTAGGTAGCTGCTGTCGTGTGTACACACCCCACTTAAGGCACCTATCTAAAGGGTGCCTCAGCTAACGTTAGCCAAGTTGTTCACCTAAAAAAAAAGATTTAAAATACACGGTGCAAGATAAAGTCATAAGACCTACGAGGTTCAGTCGCCAGTGGTCTGAGAACCGAACACCGTAGGTCTTAAAAATCTATGTTGTACCATTTTATTTTTATAGTTTTTTTATGAACAGCGTTGATAACGTTGACTGGGACACACGGTATATTCTTCGACGTTCATAATAACGTTCAGGAGAAACTGATAAGCAATGACGGTTGACATATTGACGGTCACCTGTGTGCCGACTGAGGGTGGCTCTAAGAAAACCTGAAACTAAAAGAAAGAAAAAACGAAAAAGAACCCCCTGACATTCGCAAGAATAGTTGTCATTGACCGGTCGCTTTCACTAACATTTCGTTGTTACCCTTGGTCGCCACCTGTTCTAAGAAAAGCTCTAGCGAAAGAACTGCTTTTCAATACGAGCCTAGGGCCTGTATTCGCAGCACTTGCATAACGCTAGTTGAGTTTACTCAATGGCTGGTGGGTGATGAAATGCCCATCACTGATGCTAGCGACCGGCGCAATAACGAGACGATCACCACAGCGATGACCACACGCAGACGAGACTCACGGGAGAAAAAAAGTTTGCAAATGCGGGTCATTGTCATTCAGAACTCTTATAAGAACACTGCTTAAAAGTGGAGCTGCAAGCCGCGGAGAGAAGGACCTTCTTCTTGCCTCTTCACTATTTTCTTTTCTGTCAGTCGGGACATCTACCAATATATTAGCACATACTTCACAAACGGCTGAAAATATAAATGCATATAATTGCATTTGAGCTCATCTATGGCAGTCAAAGGATGCAAGCGATATCCTTCTTAATACGGTTTTTAGCTTTCAGCGTTTAGTTACTGTTGCGTCTCTTAACGAAGCGTTAACGGCAACAGAGTGCCACAGGGCGAGTGAATGCTTCAAAGAGGGAATACACGTCCCATCGCCGGTGCGAAGGAAACATGAGGTGTGCGTGATCGAGCCTATGCGGAGGCGAGCGAGATAACATGTCAAAGAGCGTAATAGGCCACTCAGCCAACGGGAAAAGTCAGGTGGATGGGCAAACTATTTCAACAAACACCTATCAACGACAAAAAAACAAACGCACAAATAATCTCAGCTAGGAAAAGAAAGGGGGAGAGCCGGGTGAGGCGTTAATCGGGGCCGGGAATCCTGAGCGCGCGCGGAGCTGCACGTGCCGCGGCGCCAGGCGGTCTGCTCCGCGGGCGAGGCAGCATCGCAATCAGGAGCATCGGCACGCCGAGTGCCCCGAAGGTTAGTTGCGTCGGCAAGCTATGCGGGCCGCCCGAAAAAAAATCGCGCCTTCCCTCCGCCGGACCAACGACCTCAAAGGAGCTCAATGGCATTCGACGTCCCCCCCCCCCCCCCCCCCCCCTTTCCCGCAACCATGCACGTAGCCAGCTGTGGCGTGCTGCTCCCGTGTATGCTATAGAGAAAAGAGCTGGGTACCTCGGGGCACCCCTGGCTCCGTTATGCGAACGTCGCGTCTCGAGATGGCCGCGCAGGAGGAGGGCATCCTCCCGCTTGCCTGGTGCGCGGGCGCCGAGCAACGAGGCGAGTGAAATGCCGGGCTGCCGGCGTACGACGCTACGGCCGCGCGACCGGTGCTCGCGGCTCCAGCGTGCGTTTACGAGGAAGGAACAGAGGCAGCAGGCATCCCCAGTTCTCACTACCAATTAGTGACCCTAGTGCAAACCCTAGCGACCGATGTCGTGTATATAAGGCTATTGCCTCTGACGTATAGTATAGCACGTATTTCTGCTTAACTAGATAAGTTATACTTAGGACCAGGCAGGGGCAACCTTTGTTGAGAAGGCTCCCTGATAGCAATCACTTGCAACCATCGCCTCTTCTATATCACATGGTGCTTAATGCAGCAAGAAAAAAAAATAGAAACGTCGAAGAAAAGGAAAGAAAGAAGTGCCGCTATTCTCCTTTCTTTTTTTTTTCGAAGCTAGGTGAAGCGCGCGAACATGAAAACATTTCATAAGACTACTAATAGCTTCCGTTCATTTAAACGTAGTGTCCTGTCGGTGTGTTTGTACGTGAGCTTCTACACTGCAAAATCAGATAGACGGCTTTTGTTCTAAAGTATTCTCTTAAACAAGAAGTGAACCGTATCGGTATAATTTAACGAATAATTTCAGTCTATTATATTTCTCTTTCTTATAATTGATCCCTCTCGATGCCCTATCCTAGCAATAACGTAGGCAGGGCGCCACTCGGACCATTAACGAAGCGAGAAAAGAATTTTTCACAGAATTTTTAGATTATCAATTCTATTTCTAGCGTGTTTAGGGGTAACGTAAGTTAGTTACACCCCTGAGGTTGTTGCATTGTGTTACGACTTGAATGCCTTTACGCAGCTTGACTTCCACAGCTATATTTACGGTTATGGCTAAAATTTATCCTCCTTCTTTTTTTCTCCGAAGGCGAAAGCGCAACAGCACGAGCCAGATGTATATGTTCTTCTATTCCATACAAATCGGGGGCGATGTCATAATGGTAAAACTAAGCATAATTAAGGATATTTTCTTCAGCATAAGTCGCAAAACAAGGAGGGGCAATAAGATGGGGCGGGGTGGGGGAGGGGTAGGCGAGGTAAGTCAACGTTCAACCGGGCTATTGTAAAACGTCTTGTTGCAGCACCTGCTTCCTTTTCGCTGTCAGACCGGCGTGTTCTTATGCTACGATGTGCATCCTCATAAACAGGGTTTCCGAGCTCACGATGAAGCTTTGACGACCTCATCGAACGGCGAAATTTCGCTTCTGTCTTCCGCGTAACAAAGGAGATTTTGACTTTCGCTAGTGACACCGTTCTCAACTTTTCAAGGTTTACTTAGGCATAAGACTGTGTGTTCGTGGACGTTTCTCGCGCTTGTTCTGTGTTTCCGTCGCTTCGCAACTCATGTCGTCCCTATCACCCGCAGTACAGCGTGCCGAGACGTGCTGCTGGGAAATACTCTTCAGCTTCCATTAACGAGCGTCTTTCTCTGTCTGTCATGAAACAACGCGGCGCTGTTTGTTTTGGTTCCTCTGATAATAGAGCTCAAAGTGCGTTGCGTGCACCGCTGACCGCAGTGGCTGCAGTTGTGCCTCTTCACCTATGCGAGAGATGCGTGGGGTGTCTGTACGTTCGTCGCTGAATGCAGCACGTGCTCAGAACGGGAGGTGTCTGGGGGGGGGGGGGGGTGGAGGAGGGGCTGAGATCGCGGGCGGCGGTCACTACATGCTGCAAGACCCCTCGGGCGGAGGAATGCCCCGATTTCGCGGTCCGCCGCCGCCGCCTTTATTTATTTACTTACTTTTTCTACCGCTTTTTGATGGGTCCGAGAGACGCCCCGGGGCGGCCGCCTAACACGAAGAAGATGGAGACGAGCAGCCCCGTCTGCTTGCCGGCGGTGAACGCGTGTGGCGGCGGCCGGGGAGAACTGACGGTGAGCTGTTAGCAGGAGAAGCCACCTCAGCGTGCGCGTTCACTGCGCCGACACGCATCGGCGATCTCTCAAAAGAGTCGGCGCCCCACCGCGTGCTGCTTCGTATGTATTATACGGCGGCGCCCGCCCGTGCGACCGTATAGTATACGCACGACGGTGGGATACAACGGTCGTGAGAGTGCGAGCGCATGGCAGAACATAAGCTGCAGCCTCGTTTATATTAATGGGCGCACCCGAACCGCATACTTCTAAAGCAGCGTGGCGGGTGCGATTTGAGATTGAGAACATGCGTTTTCTCGAAACCAAGGGGAAACAAGCCGACAGTGCGCTTCGAATTGAGAATCGCACGACGCACGGGCTTGCTCGACAACTATTCGCGCGCGAGTGTGCGCTTGTGTGCAGGCGGAGGGGTGAAGATGCTGTAACCATACGTCGGTCATTGCGCTTCACCACGATAACGAACTAAGTTATGCGCGATGGCGCACGCGCCTCGCATAATTAGGCTCCGGCACGTTAGGTGTGAGAGTGGGGGGGAGGGGGGGAGAAACGCGGGTGTGTAATGCGCATCTAATCAAATCTGCATGGAGACGGGTGCGCGCTGGAGCGAACATTACGGTGGTAATGATGACGCAGCCCTCTTGACGCGTGTAGAGGCTACAGTCGATGCAGCCCGGGTGGTCTCGGACGGGACCGGCAGCATCCACGTGCACGCAACACTGCGTCGGGTTGCTTCAAGTGCGTCTAGTCCAAGACACATATTTCATGTGCGTAGTTTCTGTTGTCGCGGCGCTAGAGAGATGCTGCGGGCGAAAATGCGTAGCCTTCTGCGCGTAGTTCTAAGCGTGAAGAAAGAGTGTCGTATAGGGCGTGTGGATTGTCCTCAACACAAGCCGTATCACACTCATTCTCACGTGAACCGGTAGCTCGAAAAACGATTCCCAATCTTCCCTTCTTCAATGTCAACGAGCAGCAAGAGCAAAGAGGGGTAGTTATAGACGTGCAAAAAATACGTCGCAAAGTTTTCGCAGAGGCTGTGCAAATTGTTCGCATTTCACAATAATGTTCCGATTAGCACCACTAAACCACGAAAATACAGTGGTATCGCAGCACACTATTTACCGACAATCTAGAAAGCTGTCGTGCTGTTTCCTGCACCAGATGCTTGTGAGACACTGTAATCGCGCATAAATAGCGGCTGTTTCTAACAGCGTGAGAAATGGCCCCCGGGCCATGATAAGTGCATCTTTCTGTGAGGACTTCTAGTATTCGTGCAGGACCCCCATGCTGCCAGCTGACTCATCTCCGTCGAGTACGATAAGGCAAAGCCTCGTCTCGAGTCATGCGGTAAACGTGCTGCCGAACGTACTTCGCGTATGCACATTAGCAGGGGTCATTGTCCGGCTAGGCGCGATTCGCAAGGCTTAGGGCGGTGGCAAAAGAAGACGCAGGGACCGCTTCCTGTCATTTTGTTCCGACTTTTCAAGCGTCTGTCTCACCTCGAAAAGACACGAACGTATACCATAAAGCTTAATTTAAAATTCGGCAAGTATAATAGTCCCTACCGTACTTGTGGAATTTTAGATTAGACCTGTTTGAAGCTATGGCCAAACAGAGAAGGCAACTTTGCTTCGAGGAGTCCCGTGCGCACAGCAACACGCGTCACCGGCCGACCGTGAACAGGTCTTCGGGATGCGCTCGTTCTCATCCGAGTTCTTCAGAGAACGCAGTTGGGTAGACACCCTTTCCAGGCCAATATTACGCATGGCTGCGGCGCAGTTCGCTCGCATGGAAGAGCAAACAATGGCTCCTCGAGAGGGGAAGCCCATTTATTGTGCGCACCACGCCTGCAAGAGAGCATGCATGAATTCATTAGCCGCTCGTTTGCCAATTGTAGAGCAAAAGTCGGCTTCTGTGATCTACAGAGGAGACTGTTCGTGAAGTCGTTTCCTGGACATGCTGAAAGGTAGCGTAATACGAGTTCGTTTACCCCCCGCGATTGCTTAGAGGCTATGAGCCGCTAAGCACGAGGTCGCGGGATCGAATCCCGGCCATGGCACGGCGGCCGCATTTCGATGGGGGCGAAATGCGAAAACACCCGTGTACCTACATTTAGGAGCACGTTAAAGGAACCCTAGGTGGTACAAATTCCCGGAGTCCCCTCCTGCGGCGTGCCTCACGATCAGATCGTGGTTTTCCATGTAAAACACCATAATTTAATTTTTTTTGAACAAGTTAGTTTCTAGTATTACGCCTAACGGTACCGTACTGATCTACTCAGAAACGAACATATTTAGGAGTTAGTAGCCTCTGAGACGGCGACGATCATTTCCAACTTGGTTTAGGATGTGGCAGCAGCAAAAGAAAGACGGAAAATAAGCTACCTTACAGCATAAAATTTGTCAGCAATGTCTTACGCGTTGGAGCTGGAAATATACTTCTACAGTTGCCGTGTTCAAGCTATAGTCGTAAAAGAAGCACATAACGTAGATGTCGCCACCCCCGTCCATTCACGTGTCTTTATCATGCCGCAAATATGTGGACGTCACTTGTTGGAGATGTCGCAACAGTAGCGAGAGAAATCTGTTGTAAAAATAGCGCACAAGCTAAAGAAATTTTCGCAGGAATAGATCGGCACGTATCAACGCGCCCTTGCGCTGTCGAAATTCGTTATGCCTTTGTGCACTGCCCTTTCATTGCTTCGGAGGATGCATTTGTAACATGAAAGCATGCAGAGTGTTTTATGTATAGCACGCACCTTTCTAACCAATCATATACGCAACTTTTTTTTCCTATCATGTTAAAGACATATTGCAGTTATGTTGGCTTACTATATAAGAGAGGTGTCAGAATTCAGGTGTTCCCTTATAGAGTGGACCGTATCTATACATTGCCATCGGAGTTAACTAGCATATTGGTCTCGTCTTGTTTCGTCCCCGTGACATTACAAACGCACGGCGTTTCACCGAAGCGCCTCCCCTCAACACCGTTTAGTAATCGGTGACATAGTCCACTTGCAGCGCGCTAACGCCGCTCTGCGCTTTATTTGCCTCCGCGCCCCCCTCTTCACCGACAAGCGGCATTTGCGCGCAACACGTTGCGCCGGCCGTCGCCGTATGCGTTCCTCTCTCAGAAACACTCGCACTTGACGAGCAAAGCATCTCGGCCGTGCGTCACTGCTGCGGCGCAGGCCGGCGACTGTGCAGTAATTACGCAATTTGGCGAACCGTTGTATGTAATAACGCGGAAAGTATAAAAGGAAAGGCCGATCTTGGAGGCACCCCGGCGAAGCCCGCGCCACCCGTGACCGCATTCCGAGCCCGCGGGACGCCTGCACTGCGAACGATAGCGAGCGTGCGAAGGAGTTCACTGCAAGGTCAGCGCGGGAGGAGCAAGCGGGGTGGCCGGCGAATCCGCTCCGGGGTGAGCACAGGAACGATGGCCCAACGCGCGCCTCGACCGGCCCCAGGGCAGGAGAGGGATTCTGATGTTAGGTTCGTTCCGTTATTTATCCTCTCAGCACCGGCGCTGGCGTGGTAGTCAGACCTCCAAACGGTAGCGTGAATCGGGAAGAAACTGTGGCAAGCATCAAAGTGTATCCCTTTCAACCTCTCTCTCTCTCTTGCTTGTTATTTCGCGTTGCTGCTTTCGCATTGTAGTTGGAGCCGTCAAGTCTAGCTCGAGATCTTGAACGCTTCGTATCGAGAAATAGATAGGTGTTCTTTTTTCCTTAAAGAAAAGGAACGCGGTAACTGTGCCCAGTGGAAACTTGAGAACGAGGACTGCAGATAAAGCCCGCCATCGCTGCCTTGGCTATACAGTTCATCCATGTAGCGGCCCTTTCAGAGAGCAGGTTTTCCTTGCGTGGCCCTTCTCTTTATTTTGTCGCGCCTCGTCCTTTCGTTCGTAACTACTGTGTACTGGAGCAGCGTGGCGAGCAGGTTAGGTTACCCAGAAGCTAAAAGGGCCCGAATTACGGGGCGTGCGCCCCGGTGCACCACGCGCGGGATGTGCGGGGAAGCATCGGGGCGTCATATTATCGCCCCTACCATCTCGCAGTGGAGGGAGACCGAAAACGTGTCATTCGGAGCGCTCTCTCGCCCTCTGCGTGTGTGGTGATACCGAATAATAAAGGAGCTGGCGACACGCTCATACAAAACACAGGAACAAAAATAGACTTCGGCCTTCGTGCTGGGCGCTATAAAACGTGTTTACAGTGCAGTGGCTGGCTAGGGAGAATCACCCTCGATTCTTCTTGTGAAGGCTCCGCTGTCTGACGTAACCTGCACGATGGTCGCACGGACTTTCGTCGCTGTATATACGTTTGCCGCTGGTCGTAAATGGTGTAGCTTTCCTGATGTTCCATATGAGTTTTACGCCGCGATACTGAAGTAAGTTCATTCTCGAAACATCCGAAACACTTTTCACTATTTTTTCTTTTACTTGGCGGAACAGAAGAGCTATGCCGTGTGGTGGCAGGTTATTTCAGTCATAACGCCGGGACAACACAGCGTCCAAGACTGATTGATGAATGCTGTCTGCATTATGCTAGTGCTGTTTGTGCCCATTTTTCACGACCAACCTACACATATTCAAATATACGCAAACAAAATTAATCACATGGTACCAGCTATTGATGTGACAAAATTGATAACTTGCATTATAGATACTTCGATCCAATACTATAAAAAAAATCTAGTTGGACTGTCACAAAAAAGCTAGGTGTAGTTGTTGCATGCGAAAAATGGTAGCGATTTGTGTTATGAAACGTAAGTGTTGGAGCATACACTCACGGTTTAGCAACTGACCGACGCCAAATTCAACCCAGTGGTTGGCGGACGCTTTCAGCAAGGGCAATACAAATAACGAGTCATAAGATGCAGTGGCCTGCTGCTACTTCCCCTAGTGTTTTATGTCGGAAAGAACATGGTACACATTATTTTCGTATTACAGCTCCCGAGATACCATTTGTCTAGTATAATCTTCTATTTTTCTTTGCAGTGGTCGGTGATAAGAGTGGCACCTAGGTGTTTACACTCAAGCAGCTTGTCAATTTATTGCAAGAAACAGCCGTTTCTCTCTGCCACATAACAATGATCTTCATCTGCCTTGCTTGCGTTTCCTTTTTTGAAAACGCCGCGCCCGCTACTTTCATGTCGGGAGTGCTATGTCATGTTGATAACGCGCATGCCGTTCGTTACTGGAAAGTACGGGCTCGCCGCGTTAAAGAAAGGAAATGCGGACAAGACAGATGACGATTATTGTTGTGTGGCAAAAGGGTGTAATTTTGCTTAAGAGTGTACCAGCGTGACAAGGAGAGACGAAGGAATGGAGAAAGTGAAACGAGAGATAAAATTTTTTTTGACTTCCTACTCTGACCGACGAGGGAAGTTGAAAGATAAGAAGGAAGTAAACTTCGAGCATCGGTGCGTGATCATAGCCGTTCACGAGCACAGCAAAGGATTTTAATTGACGCCAATTAATGCTAAAGCCACTTGTGCAAGCCTGTTGCCCTTCACGAATTGTAACAATGCCTTCGTTGTCCACTGCTGCGACGGCTTTTGAGGTTGGCAACCCAAAATTGTTTGCACTGACAATGATCTGTCATCAATGCGTAGTATCGCAGTCACAAGCTATCGCCTCTGTACATTGTATCGCGGACAGTCACAAAGAATATATAACCTGCCAAATATATAATGATGTGCTAGCAGGGAAAGCGAGATATACACAGAGAGGAAAGGCATGGAGATTAACCATAAGCATGCCCTGCTACCCTGCACATGGGGTGGGGGAAAAGGGGTTAGAGAGAAGGGAGGGGGAGAAGGAGAGGAAGAAAAGCAATCAAGTGGTATTGACATTGCAGGCACCCCCGTATATATTGAGATTCAACTTCATATTTTCATGTCAGTTCGTACTTGTTCAGTTACCCTTTGCATTCGAAGCGAGAACGGTTTTTATTTTTGGGCACTTAGAGAGTTACCACTCTCACTTCAATTCTTGCCCTGAAGCAACACATCCTACATGTAAGAGAAGGTCGTCGTACTGTGATTTTGGTGTTGTTTAGGAAGGTCACCACTTCCACTCAAAGCAAAGCATTCAAAAAGTGGGGATCACGGAGCGTCGCCCGCCTTCCCCGCTAACTCAATGTATAGTGTTGCTGCTCGAGGTGGCGTTAGGGCAAAGAATCCACCCATCGACGAATATGTCCGGTAGTAGGAATGAAATAAAAAGGGTTTATTTGACATTAGTTACACGGCTCCAGTTACGGAAGCCCCACTCCATGCAGGAGCATGTTAAACGTCCCAGCTCACATCAAGACACGTCGGCCTCACCGCACTTAGTCTCCGCTTTTAATACCGCCGTCTTTCTTTGAAGATTCGACTAGGGAATCTGATGATTGTATCGCGGCGAATCGGTTGCGATACCACGTCCATGATATCGCCTCGTCCCGCAGCACCTGCACATACGATGGTATGGAATAGGGGACAGGATAGCAACCGGGAAATCCAAGGTGGACGCCGTTCTTCGCTATAATTTGACGTTGGTCATTTTCATCATTAGTTAAGGCTGTCAGGTAGTGTATGTGTGCGTGTGGGGTGTGGGGGAGGGTTCCTTTTGTGGGCCCGTCAGCTGTCGGCGTCAACTCTGCGCTGACTTCTTGGTAGGCGCAGATGGATAGGTGCCGTTGCCTCGTGTCAAACGTCTAATTAATGCCTTTGGCCGTGTTGAGACGTAACAATAGTCTCGGCTATCCTAGTGGCGTCAAGGCTCAAACCCTGCCGGCTTTCTGTTGTCTAAGTAGCGTTGCCTGAAGTAAACGCCAAAACCTTTTGCACCATTAAGGGTGCTAGTTTGTGCCATGGTTATATAACAATCTCAGCTTTAAAGGTATAAAAATATACTGTACAGGAGAGCGAGCTCAACCTACACCTGTGACTGGAGAAGCGATAGCTAAAAACTGTCTACTGATTCTGACCACCTCGCGCGAACCGAAATATCTGACGGAAGAGTGTGTCAGCGACACTCAATAAAATTTATTTCATGTAGTTTTCGTATCGTCTGTTGCACCTATCATCATGTTTACGTGCCGGAAAAGATCACCTAAAAATAAAAATTGTATTTGCCTTCATGAACGATTTAATTTTACCCTCTAAGGGTGAGGGTGTTAGCCATGGGACAAACAAAACACCCTTATACACCCACAAGGGCGTTAAAGTGTTTATCCTGTTGGCCTGCTAATTGGGTCTGGTGTGGTGAATTTCGTCAAAGAATTATTCACCAAGGAAATTCTCACTCATGTGTGCAATTAAATCCAGTCATTGTTTCCCTCCCGCAAGTCAGCGCATATGTGGTGCTTCGCTCTCGCGAACTCCATGTAGCCGCCTTGCAGAGGAAGCGTACAACGATGTATTCGTTAACCACTCCACTATTAGCGTGGACGGCACTATTAGATTCGTCGGACGATCCCACCGCTGTCAACCAGATGTAGGAATTGGCGGAGGATCTCGCCGCTGCCACCATTTGAAGGAGTTGAAGGTCGTAGAGAGGAACTTGGGAGGAACTAGGTGAACAGGGTTTATTTACATTATTTACAGTTTAAACAAGTCATACATCGACAGCCTAGCGTGACTCCCAAATGGAGCCCGCAAGACGAAGCATACAGCAATCGAGCACGCAGCTCACGAGTACATTTCGAGCACAGAGCACGACAACGAGCACCCCCTAGTAGCCGACAATCGCTGCTTATAAGCACTCCGTTCGACGTCATCGTTCGACGTTATCGCAGACTACACGCCTTTTTGGAGGAGGAGGGCTCACACACACGTGCCACACAGGTTTCAGTGCTCTCTCGAGGGCAGACGACCTTTGCAGCGCAGTCGTCGTGGTATCCATTGTCTGGCGTCACCGTAGTCAGCTAGTCACGCCCGACCCCAGTCGGCGCCGCTAAATTCCAGAGCTGCCTTTTTCCTGTAGTCGCCACGTGTGTCAGCAGACTGTGACGAATCCTGGGGCCCCCGTACCGCAAAGCAGCCTTTTGCCAGGGAGCTCCCCCTGCCGCAGAGAGACCATGACGACCGGCAAATTAACCAAAAATGCACGGGGCGCCAAACGTGACCAGCCCTGCTGTCGTCACCGATCCTCCAAACGCGGCGCGTGGTCGGTTAGCGTTGTCGTCCTCGCTCGTTCTCTGAAGGGCGCCGCCACCGCGGGTCGGTCGAAGCACGTGCTGCGGGCTGAAATAGCTGGCACGTTGCCACCCCGGCCGGCCATTCCTAACAGCACTAACTAAATGTGTCATCTGCCGAGTGCTTTCAGCTGCTCCGCAGCGCTCTGAAATTACGGTTTGACGCTTGCTTGGTTGAAACGTATATAGCGTCAGCTATAGTTCAGTCTGCACCGTCAGCTCTTTGAGAGAACACTCCGATGTGATCCGACATTGGTTTCAAATCTGGCCTGTCGTCACACGCCGTCGATGATTGCCATCGTTTGAAGGCGCGTTTTTTGGTGACGTTGAGGCCGGGTGCTTGCAGATGCTACCTGTCAGTGGTATAGTTTCTCGCAGTGTTATAAAAAGTGTTATAAAAGCACAATAATGTTCGACTGGGAATTCTGCTCGACTGCGACCGAGAGTGGCTCCGCATTTTGCTGTTTCGATGCAGACAACTAAAGCGACCAGCCAAATATACACATATGACTGGCTAGTAGACTGGCAATACGTTTTTCGTAGTGAGAGATGAAATAAAGGTTTATTTACAGAAATTATTTCTGCCGGGCTTTACGAGGTCCAAAGAAGCAAAGTTCGCGATAAGCATCTTCAGCGTTACTAGAACAATAATGGCTAAGATGGCACTATTCCGACTGTATACCTACTGTGGCATGTGATTATTTTGAGAAGAGGTTGGCTTGATGCACAGACTGCCTGAGGTACCTTCATCCGTGACACTACGTTCACAAAATTACACGCCCTGGCCTTCGCTAGCTGACCGAGAACAGCGAGAGTGCGTGATTCTACATGACTTGGGAGTGGTGGAATATGTAGACTCTTACAATTTACCCACTTGTGTATAGTGGCAGCTGGCCTGTGTGTCATGTATTGTCAGCGCACTGTAAAAGAAGATTAACGTTTGTGAGCTTATCTGTTTGAGGGCGTTACAGAATTAGCTTGCTTCAAGCAGGCCACTCAGCAATTCAATTCTCTCATCTATCAAACATTACATAATGTTTTCTGTAGATTGGAACCCAACGTTTACGAGTACCGGGGAAAATTGTACAAGTTGCCATCCGATCCAGGCTACACTGAATTTTGATCGTTACCTCAAGTAAATGAAGCGTCACCATCTAAGTTTCACGAGTGTGCTCTCGTGAGCGGAAATAGCCGACAATGAGTTGCTAGCACCAATTCTTCGCAAGAACGCATCTTTTACCGCGATAGCAATTATACGGACACTGCAAGCGCATTCGTGCCGTAAGTGCCCCGTCGGCGTGCTGTAATGGAATTTACGTCGCATGCGCGGCGCGCGTGTGAAGGTTTAGGTGGTCTTGAGAGCCGCCAGAGATGCGCACTGCGTTTGGCTGCAGGCGCCCGGCTGGACGCACTATCAGATATCGCTCAATAAGCTCAAGCAACAGAGCCAGGGCAGTATTCCGCCTTCGGCTGGTGGCATGAACGTTGTGAAGGCCAACGCTGGCGTTCCTCCGGAGCAGCTGCGCGCATGCGCCACACCATGCATGCATTATAGTCTCAGTGGAACAGATAGTAAACGTCAACGTACGAACAAAGCGATTTTTTTTCTTTTTCTTCGGTCTCATCTTGCGCACCATCGAGATGCCACATCTTCAATGTCGTTGGCGGCGCTCACCCCACCCCCCTATCATTGAGACACGACTGGCATCTATACACCAGGGCGTTGTTTCTCCGGCACAGGAGCAGTTGCCTCGCGCGCTGTGTCGCGCGAACATGTCGCCTCCGCTTATTGTTAGAACACCCGTCCGAGAAGTTTCAGAGCTACTCTGAACGTTCCTATCACTTTCAATGCTTCGTCCTTCTTACGAAACTGCCAATTTTTTAGGACCACAAAAGAAAATTTGTGCCTAATGCGTAGTTGCTTTGACAAGGACAGTAAGAGATGTTGGGACTTGGACTGGTCTGCTGGGGTCACATTTTTCGTGTAACTGAAACGGTTGACTCTACTGAGTGCGCGTGAGTGTCTGTAGTACATTGCACGTAACAGCATATGCGAAGTAAGAGTTTGATCTTTCATTTCGCTGCTAATTGCTCTGAGAGTGTGTCGTGCGTGCCAGAGGCAATTTCTCAAACACCCGAATGTCGTACTTTCGTAAGCTACAATTCCCGCAACATTGACTTGCCTCTTCTGAATACCCCATGCTTTGAAATGTGAGAGAGGACAGTAGATAGAAAACAGTTGCCATTTCATGTTTCTTCAGCGTCCTTGCATGCACCCCGAACAGGGGGTTCGACATTCATATGCAATATATAAATCAGCCAAGATCAACGTTAAACGTAACGAAATTAACAAAGCTACAGCTGCGGCAAATACTGAGGATGGATGAAAAAGAAAATAACAACGCCATATGTACAATTGTGCAGACTGATTCTTTTGCTTTGAACATATTCGAATGAAGACAGATAACAACTCCGAGTTTTAAGCAAAGCGAAATATTATCACTGCGTGATACGTTGGCAAGCCCTACAGCATTATCTAATTCTATAATAGGTAGAGCGACTAGTTGCTACAGCAGGCTTCAATAAAAAATTCCCACCTTCCGAATTGTTGGTTACTTCGTAGAAGGAGAGAAAGGAAGGGTGGGGGTTTTATGGGAGTTCTATGCCCTAACGCAACACTGGGGGTTGCATTGCGGTGCGAGACTGTGCATTACGGTGCGAGAATGGAAGGCCCCGGATTGATTTTACTCCCCTTTGATGCATACGTATAAATCAGTGCACACGAATGTTTGTGCATTCCGTCCCCATCGAAATGTTAAAACATGAAATTATGGGGTTTAACGTGCCAAAACCACTTTCTGATTATGAGGCACGCCGTAGTGAAGGACTCCGGAAATTTCGACTATCTGGGGTTATTTAACGTGCACCTAAATCTAAGCACACGGGTGTTTTCGCATTTCGCCCCCTTCGAAATGCGGCCGCCGCGGCCGGGATTCGATCCCGCTACCTCGTGCTCAGTAGCCCAACACCATAGCCACTGAGCCCATCGAAATGTGGCCATCGCGGCCAAGTATCGAACCCACGAACTCGTGCTCAGCAGCAGAGCACTCTTACTGAGCCACTGCGAAGGGCCCTTGCCAGATAAGTCTCGTAAAGGTCACAGATATTGATGTGCCTTTACTAGATTAAATGCTTGCTGAATGTTGTACGGAAACATGATAGCGATCATAAAGGGTTTTATGGTGCGAGGGTCAGATATGGCCACAGAGCGCCAGTACTGAAACATGAATTCTCCCCCTTGTAATAGCAGTTACCATTCACGTGGCACGTAAGCGGTGTGTGAGGGGAAAACCGCCTCACAATTTTACTGTCTTCCACTGAAATTGCGCTTAAAATTGGGTCACGCGTTTTAGTACGGATCACGGGGACATCGTGGCGCCGCGTTGAATTGTCAGCCAAATGCTTTGGGTTTTTCAGTATTTGTTTTGTGGTCACCCTATTACAGGTTTTGTTTTGTTCATATCCTCCCCCCCTCCCCTCCCCCCTCCCCTCCCCCCTCCCTATTTCTCATGCCATATTTTTCATACTATACAGCTGACTGCACTGCACAGCCACAGCCGGAGTGACGCCGGTGCTGTGGCACAGGGTATTAAATGCAGCCCATGTGTACATGTGAAAAAAAAAAGCGAACTTAAAATATACTTAGCGTATTGCTTCATTTGAGGATTGTAGGCAGCCCGTATGGAGCACCCGTTCTAAGCCGCCGTGGCATAGCAGCCCCATCTGTCGAAGGCCATGTCTCTTATCTTTGCGAGCACACCCGCGTGTTCTGAAGGAACTGGTAGACCAAGCCCAAACTTTTCGTTATGTCCGGGACGTTCGAACCTTGGAAGTCGTGCGAGAACCTGTATGTGGCACAGCAAACCGCACCGACGTACGGCCGCCTAACCCATCAATCCCTGCGCTAGTACGCAGGCTCATCCATTGCGCAACGATCTTGTAGACAGGTTCTGTCTCCGAAGCGCCCGAGTGCGACAATATTGCGACTCCGCGGGAGTTGGAGCGGTGTGTGTCGTGTTGGCACATCCATCAATCGCCAGCAGCGTTTAGCTTCCCTCAGTACACGTACCTGGAAGACAGCGTAAAAAGACTGCGAGCGTAAAAAGGAAGACGCATCACTCGGGGATTTTTCGGCCGACTCCCCTGGATATTCGTTTGCATATACGACTTTTAGGAGGGCGCACCTTGCCATCCGAAAGTGGTCTGATACCTGATAACTCTCAAAACACAAAGTGTTTAAAATGAATACTACAATATATGCAACCACAGGTCTGCCCACTCCAGTATTATGAAGCCAAAATATCAAAGGAGTATTTCAGCTAGAGACAGAAGATGTGTGTTTCAAAGTTTTTAATTTATTTTCTGTTAATCGCATAGCTGGAGTGTTTGAAACTTTCTTAACATTCAATTTTTGCCATTTCATTGTCGTGGGGTTCTACCGCGATTAAGGATGAGTTCCTTTGGCTGCCACGTATGTCATGACAGTTCTTATGTATTACTTTTTCGAAGCTTGCAATGCATTGTTATTTATATACACTGTAACCCACCAACGCACACACAATACATAAATAAGAAACGGAGGACTCACATAACGCTATTACAACGTTTCAAGGAACCTCTGCCAACTATGGAAATAGATGAGATATTCACGTGATCATGCTTTATTGCGAAAGCTTCAAATGGCCCACTGAGCGAAAAAGCCGGCGTCTGTAGCAGCGAAACGGCACCTGAATTCCCATTGGCTGCGACACGACGTCACGTGCGCCCCTCGACAGAGCAGAGCGGGCGAAAGGGAACAGCTGCTGCTAAGTTGGCGCGTTGGGTGTTGCCTGAGGAGTGAGGGCATTGTCGCGACGCCACGTCACCCTCTCTCTCGGAGGCCTGTATTATCCGCGCGTTCCTTGTCCGTGCAAGCTCTCGCCTGCGTTCTAACTGCGCTTTGGTAATCGCTGTAGAGAAATTAATGTATAAAAACGCAATAAATTTGAAAGGAAAAACGTTGGCGGTAGTAAGCTTCGGATCTACGACCTCACGCTCACAAGCCGAGTGGCTTACCTACTGGGCTTAACCAGCGCCGCCTACATAGCAGGCTTATACACTCTGCTTTATGACATGGTCCTTTAACCAAAATTTCCATTGCCCAGCCCGGCGTGACGAAAGCGATTACGTCAAAATCACCGCGGCTTACTCGAGAGCGTCCCCATTACATCCTATGGCAGTCGGACAAGGTAGCATTACGTCCCGGATCGACGTGCGCCGGCCTTGTGCTATCTAGGAGGCGTTGGCCAAGCGTCTCAATGCGGTGGCTTGCCCGCAAGGAGTTCATAACTCGAAGGATAGCTCAGCGGCGTTCAATTGGACATTATTGCTTTCCCATTCACAACTCATACAACGTGATTGGGTGTCCACAGATTTTTTTTGCTTCCGAGCTTGAACGTTTTCAGTGCTCATCTCGCATTAGATAAACGCATCTCCACAAGTAAACTTTTCTATTTCTGTACGTTGTGTCAACTTCGGTGAGCTAATTAGATTCAGCATCACACATCTGATCATAGCCACATTGAGAAACGGCATTTAAAGACGAACCACTCCCTAAAAATAATCGCGACACTGGCCTGCAGCTCATATGCCAGTGCAAAAGTTCTTGCCCTTATTGGTAGTTTTAACTTCATGAACAAGGCATTCTAGTAGCCAGAACATAAGTCGTTAGATACCTTAAAAAATGCCAATTAAAAATGCCATTTAGCCGACAGCCTACCAGGTGTGTGTCAGGCTAATCTTTTACTGCTTTCTCTTATGTTTTGCCTCACACTGAAAGCCTTCACCAGTGGAGGAGCTTGAATTACTACGTACAACGAAAAGGACAAACCAGTCGACTGAATCGCAACTTAGTTGACGTATTTCTCGCGTGAGCTGACGGCCCTCCCATATTCGGTGTGCAGTTCTTCTACCTGGCACTGGCCCTTGTGGTTCTGCTGGCGGCGACCCAGAGCGGTGTGATGGGCCAGGACGAGCAGCTGCTCATGCCCTGGAACCAGTACCGGACCTCGCCGTTGCTAGAAGCGCTGCGCGGATGGATCAGACGACCCACCTTCACTTTCACACGCCCGAACTTCCTGCCGGCACTCAGCGCTAACGCCATCAGGCTGCGGCCAGGACTGCAACAGGTACGCAAGAGAACCAAACAGGGTGTTGGGAGAGAGTGTGTGTGTGAGAGAGAGCTTTATTTACAGAAAGGCAGAGAGGTCGGCTTGTGCAATAACTTGCTCGGGCCTGCTACTCTACACTGGGGAAAAGGGACAGCGAAGGGTGTTGGGGGAGCCCGTGTACAAGCCTTCGCGAATGTCTAGCGCAAGGAGTCTCACGATCGTAAGCAATGGAAGCATGGCAACGCATACCATAAGCAAAAAGAACAGGTGCATGACTTGAGTGACACTACGTTTCTCCGCTTTTGGGTGGTTAGGGCATAAATAACTGAGCAAGCAACCTTTAAAATATCGCAAATATCTCTTGCGAACATTTGCCGACATTGATCTCAAGGTATCAACACTTGTTTGGGTGAAAGTTCTATCCGCGCATCAAGGACGACAACGATGAATCGCTGTGCTTCACTAACTCAGTCCAACTAATTTAACATATCCCGTACTTGAGCTAAAAATTTAACGCATGCAGCTGCTGTGCGACCGGCGGCAATTGACGCAGCTTATTCTGATCGGCGAAGCAAAGATTTTGCAGCATTGCAGTGACCCGCAGCCTGAGCTACGATTTAATTCATTGCTCGGCGTCTGATGTTTTCTCGTAAAGCTTAGGCCGCGGGCACCTGCACCACTCTCGACTGTTGCGACAGTTCGCTCGAACAGGAAAATTTTGAAGTTAAAGATTTGGGGCGGTAATCGCCCTGATGAAACAGGGCAAGTGACATAGACCCAGGTAATAAGGCTTGGAACGCACGTCAGGATATTTGCCTAATGGTTTTAGGTGCTTGGGCGGCGGTGCATAGCAGAATCATAACGCCGGTGAGTGTGTCACCTCACCATTCAACCGTAAAACGGGGCAGCATGCCAGGCCTGCGACCAATATTCGATGAGCTGAAGTCATTTACCCGGGGCTTAATTATATCATCTGAGAACTCTACTGCAGCCACTATGCGTGAACCGGCGGACCCTTTGCTGGGAACCAAGACGCAGCATTTATCTTGCAGCTCTGTAAGTCATCATACACATGAATTATAGGACGCTCTTGAATGCAACATAGAACCACGCACAATAGATGTATCTCGCTGCATACGTAGGAGTGGTCAATGTCAAATAGCTCGACAAGTCCAACACCAACTTTGCAAAGGTATGCCAGTTTTCAGTATGATGCCCAAAGCAGAGTAATGGCAGCCTCCTAAAATGTGACACATTTTTCCTGAAGGCTGATAGGAATTATGGTGATGCTTGTCTTCAAGTTGCATCGGTAAGTAATGGCCTACGTGAGCATTTTGCTCGCTTCATCGAGTATTGATAACATGGTGGCTTTCGGCGCACGACGACAAAGCTGGCTAGATAATGTAACTCCCAAAGCTTGTTGAGTATGTACAGGCTGCTGCTGCCAAAAGCTCTAATTCGGACAACTGTTAAATAGAGAGGAAGCATTTCTTTCTTTTGGCGCATTGCTATAGTTACTCGAAATGTTCATTGGGGATACGATAAATAAAAGCTATAAGTTTCAAACGCCTCATGGACAATATAGATTCGTTAGCGTTGATTCTGTGGCATGTGAGTAGGTCCGATGGTGCAGGCGAATACAACTGAAGAAAGTTTCGCCTTGAATTTACCTGTTGTACTTTATGATAGCTGCTGTTAACGAAGCCTGTCATTTAGACTCATGGACCATCATAATTATTTGCGAAAGCCACGCATGGTCATTTAGCTTTCTCAGATTTATTTCTAAGCATATGATTTCACAAGGATTTAAAATAAAACCAGCGCGACACGGCGCATCTGCTGTATCATGCTAGGTTACCTACTGATCGTTGGCGTTGTTTATTACGCGATTAAATTACTAAGGCAGGCTTAAACAGCCGGCTATACCGAAGCGGCGCCTCTTGCGTTCAATGCTAGGTAGAGGACAAAACGGAAGAGCGTGGAATATTAGCGGCATCGAATAGTACTGTCGTATCCCGTTAGCTTTTTGTGTGCCGTTGAAGTGTGTTCTGAAGCGCGGTACAAGCTGTAGTAACCAGCAACAAATTCATCCAGGAATATTTCCGTTACAAGCTCATGCTGGGCTTCCGTGCACCGTCCCATATTTTCCCTTTTATTTACTCCTTTACACGATCTTTACAGCAAGGTATGCTGCTAGTGCCTAACGAATGACGATATTATAAAAATACTGCTTTCATCCTACTAAAAAAACGAAAAAAAAAACGAAAAGGAAATGAAATTGACTCGCCATCCCGGCCCTGCAAAAGCGGATGTCTAGCGAAGCTGTTAAAGACCACCACTAAAACTGCTGAGGGAGCTATGCAATGCTTTATTGCCCAATTCCTACTCCGGCGCATTATTCAGGTACAGGAAATGGTGGACGTGGGGACTTCCCCTGTGCTGTAATTCCACGGCAATACGACCAGCTGCAGGAAGCCGCCGCTGGTCGTATTGCAGTTTCTTTTCCCTTTTCGCGCCTTGTATTCACGCTGCTCCTCGGGATTCCTAACTATGCGTTGCCTACGCATAGTGGTGCTGTAACAACAATGAAATCAGTCGCTAGGCTGGTTATTTTACATATGTTAGGCTAGTTAGGTCACTACCACGTCACAAGCTGCCGTCGCCGTGGCAGCTTGCGCAACAGTAGTCTTTACAGGGAAACGTATGTGGGGAGCGCACGGGCTTCACATTGTTATCAGGAGCGCCTTGTCATCAATGATGTGGTTCGCGTGCTTATTTTTTATTCAAACAAATCCTTTTCTGGTATGATGCAGACGTGATGTCAAAGAATGTATGCGCTTTGATGAAGGTATGTTTTTTTCGCGAGGACAACGCCGAGAAAAATGCCGACCAACTAGAGGCTAACCGCTTCGCTGTAAAATAAGAAGATGAGAATTTGTGTTTCCAAGCTTGTGATCTCTAGTGCAGCTGCAGGCTGCGCTGCTCTGACGCCTCAGTGCGCGCAACACGGTGTGGCCAGCAGCAGCACGATGCGGTTACCCACAACGTGAACGTTGGCGTGCAGGTGCTGCGCCCCATGCTTCAGCGGCCGGCCATTCAGAGCATGATTCGGCCAGCTCTCAACCTGCGGCCCGTCATCGCCACCGGCATCGCCAACCTGGGAAGCCTCATCCGGCGACCTTTCCAAAGCTTGGAGGAATGACGCACGTATAGGCATAGCCGGGCATCTACGTTTGAAAGCGTCGTATACTCTTCAGCATTCCGTGAGGTAAGGGAACAACTTCCCTGCGGCCATTGATTTGCTGTGCCTCGTGAGAGGGTTTTGATTGCTCTCCCACCTGACATGAATATACGTACAAGCTGCGCTTGACATGCTAAACATGGGCTATTGTACATCCTGAAATGTTTTTAAAATGAATGAATGAATGAATGAATGAATGAATGAATGAATGAATGAATGAATGAATGAATGAATGAATGAGCGAGCCGGGGGAGTCAGTGAATATGGGTGGCAACAGTTAAAGCTGTGTCTTATAGTATGTGACAGTGTTAACAAAAGGCATGGTATGTACGATCGTTCGGGATTAATAAAATAGTAATGCCTCTAAAAAAACGACAACAACAAAAACAGAAAACATATAGGAAAGCTGACTTCAAAATCATAACCAAGGTATGCATCCCTGTCGTATTAGATGATTAGTCATCGCAGGAAAAAAAGATATACTGAGCACGTGTAGTACATTTATTTTCCCGCTGGCACCTGTAAGCATTGATGGCGTATCAATGGGCTGTGACAACACAGTTAAAGAAAAGAATATAATCACTGGAACGATTCCACCGGCACTGAGCATATTTACTGTGACAGCAACAGAGCACTCGCAGCGGACACTGCCACTTTCTTAAAAATTTCCTTGCAATGTGCCCAACGTCGTCGTCTTCCGCTACAGTGTTGTCTGCTGTGGCTGCTGAAGCACATGCATGCACGGACCTCACAACTGTGGGAGTATGCGTCGCTTGTAACAAACCACACTAGTTACGAAGAGTCACTGCTGCGTGACAGTTCAGCGGTGATCGCGTCCCACTCCCAACGGGACATTCCCATGGGTTCGAACTCCAGTGGCGGGTAAAGTTTTGTTTTCTGTCGCCGTTTACGGCGAGACTGAAGCTGAGAATGAGGAGGTAGTTTGGGACGAGACAGTGTAGCGGAACGCGCGCCCGACATATACAGCCAGCCAAGTTTCGAGCGTTTAACTACTGTGTCAATAAACGTCAGAGAGGGGAGCAGTCTACTGCATTAATTATTAAAGAAAGTATTGTGGTATGGTGCCCGGTGTAACGAGGAATCTTTCCGGGGAACTGGGAAACATAGCGCGAAATGACTGTATAAAGCTTTCGAGCACTAGCGGAAGGAATTTTTATGAGACAACTTGGTTTTTGTGGTTCCAGAGGTGTGGTCGCATGTTTATGGGGCCCGTTCAAGTATACGAAAGTGGTGTGGAGCGATCAAACCTTTGTTCAAACTCATGGTACGTCAGAATACATTTAGTACCGTTTCTGAACTCCCCGCGTGGGGTATATTACATAATCGGCTAACAACGCAAGTTGAGTACCGGACAAACTATCGCAGACAATGTCGCTGTAAGGATTTCATCCAACAACACTGAACTGCGCATCATCAACGAGTGGTGGCTATCTCGAGTGCATATTTTATTCCTTGGAATAGAGCAAGAAACTATTTCTACAGAAAAATGCTAGCGCCCCAAATGTAAACGTTCTCCGTAGTCCGATCACCAGGCTTTGTTCTTTCCACGGCCATTGCCCATGCGGGAGCAATTTTCCTGGAAATGTTGACGCGGTGCATTCAATATCACAGGCTGAAATGTGTGCGCCATTTTAATCGCTCGAGAAACCAACACGCCCACGCCGGCGTTAGCGCAAATAACCACCTTATTGTGCCACGAATGTAGGCAAGTCACGTACTCTCGGCGAGACATGGTCACAGCCGGCGTCTTTCAGTTCCGGCTTCGTTTTTGTCGTGAGTGAAACCGCGCACAACATAACAGGGGCATGCAAGCGGGCCAAGGCTGTAGAAGGCGTCATCTGCGCAAGAGTGGCCAAGTTCGGCTTAAACTATGTGGGCCGGCTTCGGCAAAAGTATTTCGGGCCACGCAGGAAAGAATTTAGCCGTTTATTCTCCTCAGAGCTACGCATTAACCGGGGATCGCGGGCAGACCTCCCCGGTAGAACGAGCACGACGCCGTTAACGAACAACGGGGAACGGACGCGAAAACAAAGCCAAGAAGAAAGAGAACGCGATGTCCTTGACAGAGAACGAGAACCATCGAACGAGGACACACACCGCGTACACACGGGGTGGTTTCCCCCGTCGTTGCGACGAAGAGAATAGCCTTGTACACGCTGACCGAGACTTCCCGAACGTTCACACGTCATGGTTCCTGGCGTGTAGCTGCGGGGGGCCTTCGGTGCGTACCATGACGAAACGAAATTACGCGTGGGCCAGGCGAAGGCACTTGGATCTGCCTGCTCGGAAGCAGCGGTACAGTCACACACTCCCCGTGCACAGGCGGAATACGAGAAGCGGATTTCATCCGCGCGCAACCGGAGCTATATACTATGTACCGATCACTATCAGACCATTTTCCCCTTCGTTGTGATAAAGAAAAAAAAAACGAACTTGGATGCCACGTTTTGGAGCGCGTGCAGCTAAATGCGCAATAGAAGAAAACACGTTCCAACACTACTGCGTCACCTCTTGCCTTGTTTTTTCCCCTCATTGTACACTGACTGTTATCCACTTCCCTGCTCTTGATGCCATGGGGTTATACATGGCCCTTCTTTTGGTAACTGTGTAACTGAGGCGCTCGAACACTCCGATGTGGTTGACAATGCAAAGAAATTGCCCTGTGTTGTGGACCACTCGACCACCGTTCTGAGAGACGGAGCCATGTTAATCATACCGTGATATTTCTTGGTTGGTAATAAGTGTGCCGAGAAACTATAATTGATTGATTTGTTCAAAGTACTGAGCAACGTTTTCCGTGTCGCCTTCTTCGGACAGGTTCCGCTGGTTTGGAGCCCCACTTCACGTCTCATCAAGCTCGAAGTAGCTTCGAGCGGTGCAAGTTGCAAAACCATCTTCGCATCGCTTCCTGCTGCCACTTTACCTTCGTCATCGCAGCGCATATGTACAGTTCGGCGATCACTGGGAGTGCCACTGGACGGACCTCGGTGGTTGATCGTTTTTGTAGCACCTTTTTTTTTTCGTTACACCGCGCCACTCACACTCAGCGCGTATTTACCGACGGCGGGACCACACTTCACCGACCTTTTCTCCCAGATAACAGTCACACCACTAATTTATTTCTTGAATGAATAAAAGAACATATGTATACATACAGATTTATCACAGCACAATGTGTCCGCTTGCCTCAAGTTACTACAAAAATATAATTATCTAGTGCCATGAAAATGGTTTAACGAATGGTGTCATGGTTTGTCCTTTCTTTTGATCCCAATACTCTCACAGCTAAGATAATGAAATATTGATACTAGAAAAATATTATGTAAAAGTGAAGCGTCAGCAGCGTGTTAACTAGACTAACGAGCATATAGCTGCCTGTATTGTGCCTGAATTTTTTAAGATCTTTTTGAGAAGCGTGAGTTGAAGCACGTACTCTTGACATTGTAAAGAAATATCCTAATATCTTAAAAAAAAAAACAAATGCTGCATGGCGTGTGGCGCACTATGCCGGAATAATTGGATTGCTCTTGCGACATATACAAAATTGCACCGACACTGCTTTCATGACATCGCCCTGTTAACCGGACGTCTCATAAGCTCATAACGAGTTCTGGTGTCGGAGTAACATCCTGTTATTACCCATGCAGCTGTCACTCGAACAAGCATTTCAGGACTCAAAAGTTGGCGCTTTGTGCAGGAACGAAGCGTGGTTTGACCAATCAATGGTAAAATATGAAGGTACACTCACGCATCGGGAGCACCTAAGGGTTAAGCGTCCCTCTGCGAATTGGTTAAGCGGTGGTGCAAATTTGCTTTAACAGCAACTGCTCTTTGCAATGTGGTGGTGATAAGGCTTCAGGAGGCAGGGTAGGCTTGGTAATCTAGGGCGGAAAATGTTGTGTCTGAGTGCCTATCTCGGTTTCACAACGTGTCGCCATGTGTCCACCAGTTCAGTCTATCGCGGAAACATAAGAAGGCACCAGACTTCGTTTCACGCTGTCCGTGGTAATTCCAGCAAAACTGGTAGTTGCTCACATGCACGAGGAAGCTATATGCTATCGAGCAACCTGTTCCTTTAAGCGCAGAAGCACTGGCAGGTCCAGATGAAGTGTTCCGCGCCGCACATTTTGTTGCACTCAGTGCAACATAAGGATGGGGCACACCCAACCTTAAACGTCCATGCTGGAGAGTAGGCCGATATTGTTTGTACTCGGCATTGTTAGTAGGCTGCTGTGTGGTGAAGCCTCTTCACAAATACTAGGCTGGTGCAGCAAAGTCCAAAATGATTGAAAGTGACGAGAACTTGCCTCTTTAGGGAGCTCGCGACATAACAGCGGTATCATCGTAGAAATACCGGTAATTTTGAAGGTCGGTGCGTGAGTTAGCGAATTCTATGGCGGCAAACGTTGAAATAAATAAATCCATTCCTTCAGTACCGGCCAATCACTCCAGAAAACACTTGATTTGAAAATATTGCCAGTGCCGCAGCTAGCACTGTGGAAAGAGGCAGGGGACGGAAGAAGGGGTGCCAGCACAAGGTTCTGGCCTCGTATATGGCTAGCCCGATTTCTGTGACAAGCAGCCAGTGTTCCGCGTCGCAGGCCCGATATCATCGGCCATACCATAGAAACGAGGTCTTTATTTCGCCTGGCCCCCGCCGGAAAAAGCAAACGTAATCGCTAGCGCAAGTAACCAGTTCACTTGCCGTAAAAACAAAGGACACTCCAGAGCGGCCGGCTCGGACAAATGGTCTGCTGCATTATGCCAGGGGGCAATGTAACTTGCACGAGGCCACTGACTCGTATGCGAAATACCTCCGCCCAGTCCGGATCTCTCCGACGCAAACCGCTTTCTCCTCGCAGGCACAAGAGTGAGCGTGTGTGCACGGGAGAACAAAGCTCATCCTTTAAGGAGAGGAAACCCTTTCTTGCTTTCGGCGTCCGTGCAGCTCTCGTCACGAAAGCGGCCGCGCAGACCATGGGCATGCCGAAAGGGGAAACCGGTTCAAGAGCGATGAGAGCCGTAACAGCTGATCCTCTTTGCGGCAGCTCAGCCAAGCGCTGCCCTTTTAACTCCTCCTTAGTGACCATTGGCCGTCCTCGCGGCGTCTCGTGTTTTAAAACTTGCTTCACGGCTGCTTCCGACGATTCCGATTATGGTCTACGACTGGGAAGCATAAGCCCAACGTGGGAACGCGAACCAGGAATAGATTACGTGCCGCTCGTGCAGAAAGAGGCGAGGGGGCAGTTCATGAACGAAAGTTTGACAAAACGCGGCAGGCCGTGACCCCTAGAGACATCGTCCACGAGGAGTCATAATCGCTCTTTCGAGACGAGCTGGAACACTCAGCGAGCTCTCGGGTTCTATACGCCTCTAAACCGAGCAGCACGAGTCGGTGACGCGCGGTGCGGGGTATATTTTGCTTCGGGTAAGTATGCTACTGTACAACTTCCAGATGTGCCGCGCAACCGGCTGGTCAGTGCATCAGCGCCATTTATCTACCTGTACACATACCATCGCCCCCTGCCTTCCTTAACCAGGCTTGTTGTGGCCATAGGAGCACGATCTAAAGGCACTCTTCAAAGCAACACCTCACCACCATCCTTAGCGAGGAAACTGGAATAGTGGCTGATACAGAATCTTTGAGCCACTCAGAGATTTCATTTCCTTCCAACGTACTTCAACTTTCGCAACTTGGTCCATGTTAGCGCTCTTCAAATCAGCTTTTTAAACATCTTTTACGCTATGGTCACAGCGAACACAAAAGCTTCAGTTTGTCAAATTTCGGGCGTTGACCATTACAAAGAGATGACGTGAAATGTCTATGCAATAATAAGGGATTTCTTGAATATAATTGTACATTACCGTCTGTCGACATTTCATGATTATTAAGTGCCTCGCCAAAACAGCTTTCCTGAAACACCGTGGCAGTACCGCACCAAGTCAGTTCTAGCTAGGTTGTCAAAGCCTGGGTGCATAACACTTCTAGTAGTAGTGAGCGACAAAATGAGAAACTGAGGGGCTTGATATTTTGTAAGACACAGTTTCAGTTTAAATGAAACGCCCACCAAATAAGTTTATGGACCATGTGATCTGAGAAAGAGCTGAATATATCCGCAACCTCACAATCTAGCCTGGTATTCGCATTTCCAGCCTCTACTGGTATACGCTAACAACATTATGATAAACAGTTTTACTAACTACTGATACAAGCTACTCAGAAATTCAACGTTTTCTGATATCTTATAGTCCTCAAACTTTTTTGCTCGACTGTCCATGTAATAATGAAAAGGGAAATTAAAGCGGACGAAAAAAAAAAAATCTTGCTGCCGATGGGAGCTGAACGCACATTTCAGCATTACACGAGTGATGCTCTACGATTTGAGCTAGGCGACGGCTGTGCTCCCGAAACTATTCGCCTGCGCGAGTACGCAGGCGAATAGAGAAAATGAGTACTCGAATCAAAGAAATAGAATCTGCCAGCCAGCTAATCCAACAACTTTACCGCTGTTAGCGCGAACACGTATTTCCAAACAAATACGGGGGCGGAGGAAATGGGCGAAAGAAGAGAAAACAAAGGGGAGCATGAAACGAATGAAAGATTGAGAGAGAACGGCGAAAGAAAGTCGGGGAGTTCAACCAGGCGCGTATGGTTCACTACGCGCATCAGGGGATTACGGGGTGAAAAGAAAGAAAGAAAGAAAGAAAGAAAGGAAGAAAGAGAGAAAGCAAGAAAGAAAGAAAGAAAGAAAGAAAGAAAGAAAGAAAGAAAGAAAGAAAGAATAAGCGCAATATTAAGACTAAAGGTGGCCATGGAGGCCCGTCGACTTCAGGAACTGCATGCCACACTGCATGCCACAGTTGTATGCCACCGTAAAGGTAAATCCCTCCATGGCCGAGCAAACACCTTAGACAACTACCTTAGCCACCGGCTGCCACTGCGTGACTCCGGAGAACTTGTTAATTAATTAATAAGAACTTGCGGCTAGTCTGCTGGAACGTGTACATCACCAGTCTCTTGGTTCATGTTGGATTCGAGTAGAAGCCGCCAATATTCTTCGATGGTAAGCTTTTATCAGTCGAAAAAAGGTTTACTGAATCGAAGCATTAAGAAATATCATAATTTCGTTAATTAATAAAACATGTTGTTGGGCTCATTGATGCATGTTTCTTGAACGGAATTGAGTGCCGCAGTAAGTACACGGACGACAGAAACGACGTGGACAGGTGGTGCAACTGTCCCGACTTACTCGAGAGAAACGGCAACAGGTTACTCTTAGTTTGCAGGCAATAACTCGGGAAAATTTTTTCTCATTTATGTCTGAAACCGGGAACTAATTTGCTCTAAGGGCAATCTCAACCATACCTAAAATAGCTGGTGATGAATGAAAATCACCTTGGCAGCTGCCATGGCAAAACATACCAAAAGGTGAAAGAACGTGTGTGACGTACAATAATCAATATCTGGTTTCGTAGGCTGGTGAAATGCAAAGAGGAGTTAGAGCCCATAAATGAAACAAAAGTTGTTCGGATTCAAGAAACTTTGTAGCAAGGGCACTAAGGGGCCAGTCGGATATTGAATTCAGCGGTGATCGCTTCAGACATGCCAGCAGTTATATAAACGAAGGTAAGAACCTTTTATAATGCAGAAACTAAAAGATAAGATTCTACCGCAGATCCAAACGAAAGTGGCATCCAAGGAGAGCGCATTTCGTTTGTTTTCCTCAAAAGCAAGAAGTCCTGAACGACGATATCGGCTCTGTAGCATGAGCTCTATAGTCGGACACAACTTTAGAAAAAAGGGGAGGCCCCACCCAGGTGACCGAAGCGCGAGATCCGATTGCTTCCGCGACTAAATTAGTGCCCCCTGGAAAAATCGTGCTCCTGAAACGCGTAATTCTCGGCATTAATGAAGACTTTTGTATTTTGATGACTGGTTTAGTATAATAGAGCTCTCATATGCTACCCCCCCCCCCCCCCCCAGCACATGCCGGATCTCGACAGAAAAATAACCCCGTGCCTTCCACAACGCTGCCCGTCGTCTGCTCTTTAGCTTCATTGCAAGTGACAAAAGTAGAAAGAGCAGCTCTGCATGGCTTTTGCGCTTGTTTACATGTACCCGGCGTATCTACTACTCGTTTTCCAAGCTTAAAATGAATCAGTTGCTATTGAAAGAGTACTTATATAAAACAATGCATTTATCGCAACCATTACAAACCTGGGCCGAGAATACGGTCGAGGCTGGAAGGTACAAAAATGCTTCATTCATCGTTTTAAATAAATACTCTTGGTATTAAATAGCATAAAATTTGTATTTTTTCTTTTGTGTTTTCACAATTTCACAGCATGTATTCTACAGCTTGCGTGTGCAGTGAGCACTGGTGGACAGCAATCAATCGACGGTGCTAAACAACGCTCGAACACCGTCGCTAGACGCTCGGCTATCTGACTGCTAACAATGATCGTTCACGCTAAGTCGACGGTGACAAATTTTTGCGTTGAAAGCTTCTTCAGCAAATATTTTCTGTAGAGACGCTCGTAGGTTTGTTTCATGCGCGCACACTTTTCTCATTTCTCCTGAGAATGGTTTTGCTCCATCACCTCACCCCGTCCGACGAAAAACGCAGTGAAACAGTACACGAACGCACTCGCCGCTAACAGTAGGCACCAGTCTTCGGAAAACTTTTCTCGTCGTAACTTCACTCGGGAGCGAAATAAAACAACATGGAACAAACACGCAGGATGTGTGTTAGTAGCGGTCGCCGCGGGATCCTGTTTTCAGACAAAGCATAGCGCAGCGCCAGTGATGTTCGCTGCAATCTTCCTTCGCCGGATCACGGCTCAGAGTAAGCGCACGCGGCAGAAATGCCGCATCGTAAGCTCGTAGTAATATTTCCCGCATGATAGATCATCACAAACAGTTCTGGAATTCACTTTGACGAGGGGCTGAAGCACACAGCTGACGCGACCTCGCCCAGTTCGAAGCGCGGGCGGCCATCTTTTCTGTCGGCGTGCTCACCGGCCGTCCGGCTGATGACGTTAGTCCAGAGTGCGCGCCCATTGGTGGGTGCTCGTGTGCCTCCGCCTCGGAGGAGTAAACGCCCCCTTTTTTCTAAAGTTGTATGGGACTATAGTTCCGCGATAGTTCACGATTGAATAGTGGTCGCGGTCAGTGGTTATAACACAAATGGGACATAAGTACTGCAAGAAAAATTAGGAGAAAATCACAGACATGAACGCACGTAGCACTGACTATGCTTTCCCTGCGTTACCCGTGTTCACGATTCAGCGTTAGAAACTTCCTCTTCTGATGAGAAACACTCATATCAATATATGTCTCAAGCTTGCGGAAGAAAAAAAAATCATACAATGTAGCGATGACTCACCTGGGCTTGATCAAATTATAAATGCTCTCAGGCACTGGCCGCGGACCTGCCACCTCGGTACCACAGTGAGAAAAGGAACTCGGATGAAAGGTGCCTTCTTCCTGCGGGATATTATTTATGGGGAACTTGCGGTATTTTCCGAACCGCGTCCGCGAATAATTGCAGTGTAAGCACAGGTTACGTTTAGGTTACCGACACGAAGCCGCAATAAAAAAAGAATAAAAAAGAAAGAAGAAGAGAAGAGAAAGATCATGTCGCTTTGGGGCAACGCTGAAAGCGGCGCCGTTGAAAAATCACGTCTCATCGCGCTCTCACGCTGCGCAGGGAGCGTCTGCGCAGAATTGAGAGCGAGCTGATTGACGATGCAGGGGGTCGCAGTGTTGAGGCCCCTTCTGTTTTTATTTGTCGCGCTAATCATTCTTCGCGCTCTCTAAAAGCGCATCCCAGTGCATGGTCGGTCACCAGTGCGAGTCGATGCTCGCATCCCACTGCGCACCCGCGCCCACGTTACTTCACCCTGGGTTGTTTTTTTTTTTCTCCACCGGACGCGCGCAGGGCAAACGACAAATGGGCCAACCGCGCAACTTGTCCTCCTCCTTCATCCTTTCTTTTAATCACTTCGAGAACACTTGCTGCCCGCGGTGTGGCTTGGCAAGCACGTGAAGATGCGAAACGATCTAACTCGAGGACGGAAGGAGTTGCGAGAGCCGCGCGACGATGACCGCCCACATGCGTGGCAGTGCAGAATTGTGCATGTATGAATAAATCCCCTCTTCGAAAGAATAAAAGAAAGCGCACGCAGGAACTGAAAACGAAGTCTGGGCACGAGTGCTTTCGTTACTTGTCCTATTGCTAGTGGGACTTCCCGGGGCCGGCACAGACCAGCTCTGGAAGAAATAAACATCACCGTAGCTTGCAACAACTCTTAGCCTATTTATAAATTTCGCAACCGAGAAAACCCGAAAAAAACAAAAACAAAATGAGAGGCAAAAGAATCAGCATGTGCTTGGTTTAGTCTGAGTAAATGGAAATAAATGGCTACACTGCCATTTGCATGTCTTCATCGTTGGGGTGCGAAAGAGAAGAAAATGAATCTAAACAGGAAAACGAAGGAAGAAGAGAATAAAAAATACTACATATAAAGAACCACGAGGTCAATGTTACAAGAATAAAGCGTTTAACCTGGTGATCATAATCTTTAATGCAAATAGCATTCTTAACCTACTCATTTGTATAGCCTTCTATATATAGTCTCATTACGCGCCTCTTTAATGGAAAAAAAATCCTCCAGATGATTTCTCCTCATCCGGCCGGAAGCACACCAGCCTGACTCTTTAGCACTGCGCCACGAATGCTGTCGAGCAGCAAGGAATTGATTCTTAGCACGCACGCGCATCTCACGCATCTCGGAGGCCACGCAGAAAGACGGGGACTTCTCGCACAGTTCGCAGGCGCGCTGCTGGAATGCGCGGAGTGTGCAAAGGGCAAGAAATGAGTAATGGTGTCAGCACTAGACATTCTCAAATGCCGTTCTGTGCTTAAGATTGGATATCTTGTCGGGGTTGCAAGTTAACCAAAGATAAATAGACCAATTAGCTTTGGGAGCCCACGCTAAAACCACACATGAGGCAGTGCGAGGTGACTTGGGTTTAGCCTGTTTTGAAGTCAGTGAAGCGCAGAGCAAGATTACTTTTGAAGGCTCCGAAATATGGATCAAAATAAATGGGCAGCTATAGAGCACAAGTATCTGTGCCTGAAAAGCGTGGAAACAGAATGGAGCAAGAGGTCAAGAAAGTTAGCAACCAAGTGCAGGGTAATTAAAAGTGTAAACTGACAACCCGGAGTCATCAAGAAGAAAGTGATAGAAACAGTGACACCGAATTGAATACAAAGAAAGGAAATAAAAATGACCATGGATGTTTACAGCAATGAGAAGAAACAAATTAAGAGAAAATTTGCACGATAACAGAAAAAGCAGTGCCTTGCTATTTGGGGTTCGAGAGAACATACCGGATCAAATACTCGCAACGACATGAGGCATGTGTATGCTGCAGCAAAAATGCCGAGACTCGGCACACCCTAATGGAATGCGAAAGGATTCACTCAGTGGAATGCGTATGTAACATGCACCTTACAGAAGCGAGTGGACTTAAAAAGGCCAGAAGCATCAACCGGTCAGCTGTCGATATACGCAAGAGATGTCTAGAGTATATAGTTGTAAAAAATAGCAGGGAACGACCCGATGAGTTAATGGCATAGGTAGCGATACAAGGAAGGTAGCAAAGCTTTGAGGAAGAGAAAAAAGTTTAAGTTTTATACAGAAATGCTAGAATGACAAGCACGTATAGCATACCGGAATAACTCAAGCAGGCTAGGTGGCTATTTGTCCCCACCCCGTTTCAAAGGCGATGCCAATAAATAATAATAATAATAATAATAATAATAATAATAATAATAATAATAATAATAATAATAATAATAATAATAATAATAATAATAATAATAATAATAATAATAATAATAATAATCATCATCGAAGAGCGAGAGAGGACCCCGGCTGATGTACACGGCGGTGGCAATACATTGTGCCGCTGTACTGCCCGAATGCTGATCGCATAAATGTCGACATTCATCGTGAGATCGGTTCCACCGGAATTTTCTTTTTTCAGTCATACTGCCCGGGGCTCTCTGTAATGTAGAATAAATGCGGAAACATTACTGAAAGATTTTCAGTTATGAAGTAACCTTTTATTACTTTTTCTTTAAGAGCAAAGAAATACATGAACAAAAAGTCACGGCAGGTGTTGAAATTTTGAGGAATGCGCCAAAAGGTAAGTTTTCTTAGCAGAAACAGAGCCAACGAAGCCCCAAGTCGTCAAAATGAAGTTACCGTGAAGTTACCCTGAAACAAGCGCGCCAATAGATCTCAAAGCCGGAGACGGAACCGCGTTAACGCTCCTACGTGTTGCCCAAGTTTTCTGATTTCTGCTTCCCATAGAACTCCGCAAAGGGGCACTGCTAAGACGCGCTGTGTAAAGAGAAATTTCTGAGGGAGAAAAAGAAGGAAAGCAGTAAGGGTTATACCAAGAAGAAGGACTAAAAAAAGCGGTGCTTTGAAGACACTTGTAGTGTAGTCTGGTTCACCAACTTCACTATGGGAATGGTTGGTGAAACTGGAATTGGCTTCAAAGTAAAAAGAAAAAAGAAAAACAAGGAAGATGAATCCAAATACATTATTCCACATCACATAAAAAAAGAACAAGGCGAATGAACGTATCTCTAAAGTAAATAAATCAACTATTGAGGTAAACTCGTACAACACGCCACCATCCTTTGTCACAGCTGGGTAACAAAAGTAAGCCTGGACTGCTCTAACGCCAAATATGTTGCGTAATTCGCCTTTCATGCCTATGTAGCGAAAACTTCTTGGAAACGAAGATTCGAACATACCAATTTGCCCACTTCCAATGAGAAAAAAAAATAATTTCCACGCAATGGCTCTTCAGTGGTAGAAGCGAAACCTTCCCTTCCTTCTTTGTTCTTGAGGTAGACATTTTGTGAGCTTCAGAACGCGTCTAATGCCACAGCCTCTCAATGCAGTCGAGATACCTGAAGTTTGTCTCTCTTTTATTTATTTATTTATTTATTTATTTATTTATTTATTTATTTATTTATTTCGCAATACTGTCAATCCCTTTTGGGATTTTAGAGGAGTGGGCATAAAACAGGCGATACACTCAACATTAGTTTCATTGGCTTCAGTTGTGAAGCTCTAACAGCACGATAATAAAAAAAAAGTACATGTGTTATAGACAAAAGAGGCAAAATAAAGCAACAACAAAAGCATTTCCAGCTAATAAACACAATGGGAGAAGAAGCACTGAAGTAGTAGAACACAATTTACAATGTCAATGCAAAAGAAATGAAAGGAAATGAAATTTCGCGTTACACGAACAATATTCGGTCTTGGGTACATCCGCTACTCCGTTCCACGGCTGGAGAAAGTGGCGTCATTAGGCTCCGTATATAGAAGTTGTCACTGTTGATGGGACAGTTGTCTAGCAATGTTCAGGAATGTCGCTGGCACTTGTCAAAAGATGTCCTTGCGACGGAACACAGCTTTATAACTGCTATAGAGTGCCCGTTTTACATTTTGTATCATTGCCTGAAGTTATTTTAAGCATGAAAACAGATTCTTACCAACAGTCAAAGATTCCGTTTACATAATTCACAGATTCGCCTGCCGTCTAGGGTAGAGTGTCCCTCCCACACGCACTCAGTGCTTACTCTCTCCTTTCTTTCCTCTTTCTATTCCCCTTTCCCCCGCCCCCGTTTAGGGTAGCAAACCGGATGCTCTTCTGGTTGACCTCCCTGCCTTTCCTATCCTTGTTTTCTCACTCTCTTCGCCTGCCGTAGTGGGAGGCTTTTTGGCATGAAATTTCATTTCATGGGTTTCTTTACAGCGCCTGAAGTTGCAGTCCACGGGGTTTCTGGCATTCCGCCACAGTGAAAACATGGCCAACACGTCGGAAGTCAAATTCGACACGTCGTGCTTAGCAGTAGTATAATGCCATGGTAAGTAAGCTTTGCTAAAGGATATCACTTCCGAATCCGGGCCGAGGACGAGCCAGAGCTACCGCACCCCGTGACAAGCTACAAAGAAATCACGCAAATGTACAGAAGAGGCAGATGTAGGCTTCCCCGTCCGCATCCGCAACTCAACCGAATGCAGCAAACGATCGTGCGACGCTCGCAAGCGGGGTCGCTAGCGCTTCCCGTGCTCTTGCACAAGATGTTCCCAACAGAGCATGACACTTCATGCCCTTTTTGCAGACGGTCAAAAGGCACTCTAGCACACATCCTTGCAGAGTGCACTAAGCTCAAGAACCCCCCACCATCCCTACCCCCCACCCTCCCCAGTCCCAACCCCCCCGAGCGATGGGAGACCTTGTTGTCCAGCCCCGACCTACCGACCCAGCTCGCGCTGGCGGCTAGGGGCCAGGAACTGCTGGACGCATATGGGACCTGAGAAGAAGGTTCCACCCCATCTGGTGCCAGCGCGCACCAACCGTCACTAAGGGCTCAGCACAAAAGTTGATTCTCTCTCTCTCTCCGCATAAGTGAAACAAAAGTGCGAAGATATGCCAATAAACAAGGTCTTTGCACACTGAGAACATTGATGGGACAGTAATATATAACCTTCGTCATGTTTTATTACATAAAATGCTGCAACAACTTCTTGTCAACGTTTTTTGTTTTCAGTTTAAGCAGTTAACGTATCGCTGCCACTGCCACAGCCGAATAAGCACAATCATGCACCAGTTGAGTGTCCATATTTCGTCGATGCACCATTAGGCATCCGATCTTTCGTATAACGGTGACCATCATCGACAGAACACAGGCTTTAGCTCTTCCTCGCACTGTAGAGGCCAGGGGGTATAGAGGAACATTTAGAGGCATTATCGTGTGGGTTTTATTGACGGCAGGTTATCACCTGCGAGCGTAGCTTTAGCTTGGCTACATTTTAAGATGTTTTTACGTTGTACGTAAAAAACAAGCAAAAAAGACCAGAATGGCAGGATGAATGGACATTGAAAAGTTGCATGGGTAAAACCAGCCACGCAGATACATACAGAGGGCAAGCTGCACGATTAAAGAAATACTTGCTGCCATTTCCCTGAGGATCAACAAGCCGACGAACTTGCGGACCCAAGAAATATGAAGGGTGCTAAACTGGCTTCCGAGGTATACGCCAATTGGTCGTCTGCGGAACTATTCACCAAATGGATGACGCAACGGTCGGAGACAGCGTAGTGCCTTCGCCAAGTGCTTTCCTCCTGGAGAACTACGGTACTCGACCGCACTTGCGCTTACTGAAACAACTTTGGGTAACACTCAGTAAGCACAGCATACGAGATGGGTACCATAATGTAGCGTCATAGTCATCACCGTACATCATCATGTGCCATCATCAGTCCCGCGCATTTCGCGTGGCTCGAGTCGCGAGCAACAAATATAACGCGCTCTCGTTCTCGCTCTTGGTCTTTAGAAATAAATGAAAGGATGACAGCATTCAAACGCCAGCCTTTCAGAGCGTCGTATTACACTATCTGATTGCTATTGCTACAGTAATGCTGTATGTTGTGCTGCACGTTGCCGTAAACTATCAGGGCTTATTGACCGGGAATAAGCGCGAATGGCGTACTAAATCTCCGAAAGTTTCCGCATAATGAAACATGCTGGCGAATTTATTGCAGTATAGTGCCCTAGGCTTCTTTTTTCCTTGCGTAGTTGCCTGCATTATAGTTTCTTTTTTTCTAATTTCTGTTACTTCTACTGGCTAATAATATTTCGCTCGTTGGTAGCTTAAAATAAAAGTAGGGCGTAAAGGAAGGGATAATCTTTCAATAATATTAAAAACGTATTATTCCTTTGGTGACTGACATTAGTTAAAAAAGTATGGGTTGACATAAGTTGAGCAAGACTGGCGCCAATAAAATTGTATTGAGTATGATCACTGCTGAGGAGAACTGAAGTATTTCAGGAACTTACAATGGCGATATGGGTGCACGTTAAAGAACCTCATGAGGTTGAACTTTTAACCGTGGGCCCCAATAAATTGGCTCGTATTCCGCTTGTTGCGTCGGGACGTTAAACTCCTTTAGTCAATTAATTGATTGATTAATTGATGTTACACATGGCGCTATAACAGCATTGACACATATACGGTACATGTCTGTCATCTCAAATCAGTATCAATATGTTTGCCGCTTTCCTGTATGCTCATTTTGAAAGATGTAAGCATAAGGGTTTGAACAAAAAGCCAACGCGAATCGAGCGTATGTAGGGTCTCGATTCCAATCACCTGGATGTCTGTAGTGCTTGCAGCACTCAATTGATTGGAAACGTGTACCTTCATGTTCAGAGCCACAGTACTGGAGTACAATGTACGTACCTGACGCTACGGAATAAATGTTGTCTTCACTGTGTTCCCAGACGCCAAAGGTGGAGGAAAATGTCGGTGTCGAAGGTGCAGCAACACCTGTTGCTCTACGAAAATTTAAGGCTTTGCATATCCAGGATGTAGTACTCCTACTTGGAAGGCGTAGAGCGGCAACTTTATCTCGAGGCACCGTCCAGTAAGCTCCATGAGGCACCGTCGATCAAGTTCTCGCGCAAGTCATTGCAGTCTCTGAAAGAACTCGCCTCCCGCCTCCCGCAATGGTATTGCTGGGCATTGAGGCAGCTGATGCCTCTTGCAGAAGCAACGTTCTCGCATACCCCTAATGCGAATGTACCGAAGAGCGAAATCAGACACACGTGATAACTTTCGCTTTTTGTGATTCCGCCACATGCTGCCGGCATAACTAAGTGGTTTTGTCGAAAGGAAGCATTGGATAAAAACAGAATCTGCTAATACGCCAGCATGGCTATTTAAGGCGGGGCATATCGATTCTCCGAACGGTACTACATGCAACGAGACAGGAGACATCGAACGCCCATTCTACCAGACGCTCTTCTTGAGGACCTACAAAAAGAAGATCTCTCATATACATGGTCGGAGCCCTTTGTGATTACCGAAGGGTCCGTTATAACTTGAGACGAAGCTTCACATCTTCTTACAGCATTCCTAAGAGAGTTTGGTTAGCTGCACTTTTGCGTTCAATATGACCTGAAACACCTGTGTCCGTGGCTTAAGGGGCTCCAAGAGTGCCAACGGTGCCGTCAAACAGAAAATTGCAGAAAAAGATGCAGTTCCAATTACTGGTATTATTAAACCAATTTTTCGCACGTTAGCGCAGCCGTGCAGTCTTGGAGCTCTTTCGACCCCGAGCACCCGTGTTGGAGCTCTTATTGAACGCAACTGTAATAGTGGTAACATACCCCAGTGGCACTGCAAGAGTCGCCTGGGCGGATATATTGCCCGCCTCGATCGCCAGGCTGAACCCACGTGTTGCTAGAAACCACCACCACCACCACCAGAAGCGGTGATTCTTGCAAGTTGGATGATCCCAGAGGTACTTAGAAGTGGAGTCACATGGTTTCGTGCTGTGTACGAACCAAAGGATATACACAACTCGTTCGTGAAGAGCGTATTGTGTAGTGTGTAAAAGTGCATCGTTTGTGCTGTCTTCGCTGAGTAGTACGTCTCCTTCCGTTAATGGTCGCTGTCATACAAATGCCTTCAAATGCAGCATTTTGCACCTGTGAATAACACGCTGATAATACGAAATACAGAGGCTATAGGTATGGGGCCAACGATATGAACGGTAATACAGAGGCAACTGAGCTCATCAGGTTTCTGAAGCTTTGAGCTACAAATCAGCCTTACATTTACACGTAAACTTTTTTCTGCTACATTCAGAGCGAAAACACATGCAAGTTGCTTATGATTTTATGCAGACACATATATAGCTCCTAAACCAAAAAATATTTGGAAGAGAGCGCATTCATTTAATGCGACGCACCAAAAAATTCTTTAAAAAATTTTCTGAGTGTTTGGCACGTCTCGCGAGTCATGAAAAAGTAAAAAAAAAGAATAAAGAAAAGGCAAACAGGAGGATGCTGAAGAAATTGTCTGGAAATAAAGGAAGATAACAGCTCATATTTATATCAAAGAAATAAGATGCAAATTGGAAGAGTAAAGTTTTGCTTACAGCATAAAGGACTTTTTAGTAAAGTAATACTTCATTCGGAAAAGTATAGAAGGCCCAAGCATACGAGAGACACAATTCTGTCCGCATTAAAAATATGTTAATTTTTTTTTTGCGTGCAGGCGATAATAATGCTAATCACGCAAGTGCAACGCTTTACGAGGGTCGTTGCGCAGGCGGGCTCCGAAGAGCAGCTCCAGCACTTGGGTTGATCGGGGCTTTTCGCGCAATTGTCATTATTCGCATCCTGCCCCTTTCTAGGGAACACAACCGAATTCTCGGGCCGCGCACCCGCTCGGCAGCGCCCGCGCCGCCGAATCGCAGCGCGCGAGTTGGAAACGAGCGGTCGGGACAATCCCCGACTGCTCCTCCTCTCTTCCGAGTGTTATTAACGGCGCCGAGGTGCGTCGAGGTGGAGGGGAGCTCCCGAACCGACGACGAGATCACGGTGCAATGGCGCTGGCCGTGCCAATACTATCGGAGCGAGGAGGACAACGACTCGACTGAGGAGGAGAGAACGCAAGGAAAGGCGAGGCGGCGTCCGTCGGCACCACCTCCACCGGCAGCAGCCTTGAATGAAAAAGACAAGAAACGGGTGAAAGCCACCTTGTATGTGCGTGCGCGCGTGCATGTGCGCGTACGAGTGCGTGCGAGTGCGATGAGGCGGCGTGAGCTGTATATAAGAGCCGGGGTAACCTCCGAGCGGACACCACAGACCAGCGGTTCGAAGAGAAAGGTTTTGCTCTACCCCAACGCGGCACCCTCGGTCGAGTCGACTTTCTTCGGGTGATCTCACAGACCGACAACGCGATGAAGGCAGCGGTAAGCGCAGCGGATTGCTGGCTATATCTGTGTTCGCGTCCCGCTTCTAGAACTGCCTGGGCACGTCTCGTACACTGCAGCCGACACGACAAGTGAAGGAACGCACTGGCGCGAAAAGTTTCATGTTCGTGCACCCGTTCCTTCACCGCTGCAGTTTACGAGGCTCATTTCAGCAGCCGAACTGAGCTTTACCTTCCTGGATAAGAATGACTTAACGACAGCTCTGTCAGAGTAGGAGTCGCAGTCGGTCGTCTTACGCCAGCTTAAGGACCTGCTCAAAGCAAACTACTAGTTCGTTGTGGGCAGGTGAAATAATTGCTTAGAAAGTTGAATTTCACTTTGTCTTTGTGGAGTGCCGTAAACTTAACACGAATACTGGCGCGCTTATTGCCTTATATCCAGGAATGCCAAAAACCTGAAATACTCTAACGAGTAACAGAAATGCTTGAACGGCCATGCACCGCGATAGCAGCGTGTGATTCAAGAGCAGGCAGACGATCTTCGTGCGGCTCAGTGGTACTCCGCGGCTAGACGTCAGAGTCGCACCATGTTAGAGGTAGAACATGAGCCATACCATGGCTACCGTTCGCAAACATGTCTCAGAGCCTAAACAGGGCTTTCTTGAACCCTGGTGAAAAAAAAAAAAAGAGCTCAGCGCCGTCAGCTAGAAGCCTCTGCACTACAAGTATCACCCGAGCAACCAAGGCTGGTCGACGTGAACTATAAATGTCGGAGGTGTGAAGAATGGTTCCTTTTCAGCCATTGCGAACTTTTAAAAGATGCGTTTCTTGACCTGCCGCAGTAGCTCAGTGGCTATGGCGTCGCGCCGCTGAGCACGAGGTCGCAGGCCGCGGCGGCAGCACTTCGATGGGGGCCAACTGCAAAGACGCTGATGTACTTAGATTTAGGGGCGCGTTAGCGAATCCCATGTTGGTCAATACTGTTTCGTAGTCTCATAATCAGATCACGGCTTTCAGAGTTTAATCACTTAATTTAACATGTAACTTCCCAGTTCGTATGCCGGGGTATCATACGAAATTTACGATATTTTTTTTCGTCATTCCTAACTTGCTTCTTTAATCTCCTTATATTTCAGCAACGTTAAAGACAGTTTATGAAAAAATATCTATCGCCAGCATCTCGCTGTCTTTTGTGTATCCTTCGTTGGAAGGCCTCTGGTCAAAATAACATCTCCAGTTATCCTTGCGTTCAGAACCTTTGTCCCGTATATCGCCGGTGGATGGAGGAGTTAAGAAGGCTAAAAATGTTACTGAGGTCCAACTGCTCGACGGGATTATTTCAACAATGCACTACCACACAGCAAAATGTTGTACTGTTTGTTTAGTGATCATTCCATTCTAATTCACCTGTAGGAAACATTTAGCTCTACAGAGCACTGAATATTTCAGTGAACGTTCATCATACTTGAGGGCAAAATATCATCCCAGGGGGTTTTGGACACTTTGTCATTAAGTTTCATATGTCAGCTCGGCGCAATGTCTGTTAAACCATCGTAAATCCCCATAACACATTTGTAAGAGGAGGCAGCCACTTATTTTCACGGTACTACAAGTGCAACACGGTAGGAATTAAAACAAGCGAGCAGGGACCGGCGCTTTTGGATTAGTATTTGATTTATCATCATCACCACCTACCTATTTTATGTCCACTGAAGGACGAAGGCCTTTCCCAACAATCTTCAATTCTCTTGCATCAACCGTGAATGCTTAGTCATCTCAATTGTAAGACACTATCGGCAGCAGAGCGATAATATTACATGAATAATTTAAGTAAATCACGAAGAATAATAGCAGTAACAATCTCCATGAAAAACAGGCAACCGCTTGCATGCTAACATGCAAAAACGAAGGTGTTCTGACCAAATGCAAGATTTCCTACATTTTTTATGAGGTCCATGCTAGAACACCATCCGGAAGTAGCAAGTAAAACAGTCAGCACAGCTAGTACAACCACCAGTTCATCTCGAACAATTCAGAATTACATTATAGCCAACGTTCACGACAAAGTAACTGCGTCTACGTGGGACGCAGGTGTTGCCTGTTTAACGGTAATAATAACTGACCGAACTTTATCTGAAAAAGCTGCCGTTTGGATAGGAAAGAAGCTGCTGCGCAAGGCTGCGGTTATTGCAGGGCTTCTTTAAGTTTCACATCAGCGAAATCTTATTCCCACAGTGTTTTTTGCCTTGTGTTCATAGCGTAACGCATCTACCACGACGTAGGGTCAATCAACACCGCTCCCCCCCACCCCCCCCGACTTTTGTGCTCAGAATCAGGAACGCAACGCCATAAGAATTGTTCACAAGGATGCGCGGGCAGCAAGTTCAAGCAACAACATTTAGTCCTTTCTTATTGGAGACAGGACCAAAAATACTTAGCTTGAACTTTCTACTCGTAAAATACTCGTAAGATACTCGTAAGATACTCGTAAGTACTTTGAAAAAGAAGTACGCGGGGAATGGACGCAGCTTTTTGTAAATGCGAGTTTTCTTTTATTGACTTAGGAGCTGGAACATGGAAATTCTTCGAACTGTTTTTGTTTTTTCTCAAGACATGGTAATGCTATTTTCGAAGCGCTCGTGATGGGGTCATATTGCAATGCTACAATGCTACAGCTTCTAATGAATAACGCACTTCGTTCATCGCCAACGGCCTTGGATGAAACGCCAGCGGAACGGCACGCATAAAGGAAGTGTTTTGTTAACGCCGTTCTGGCTGGTGCGCCAAGATGATTCATTTGATGATCCGAAACACCGTTAAACGCGCTTCCCATAACCCCACCCACACGCTTTAGAGTATGGGACACCGAAGGTCATTCCACGACGTTAATGTTATGCAACATGGAATCACACGCCGCAGACAGCTATTGGCGTCTGTTTGACGTTACGAAATACCTTAATCCTCTTGAGGTTCTCATGTAATAATGACCGGACAGTTTTCTTTCCTAAGTGATGATGGCATCGTAATAATGAATGGCGGGAGCTACTACGGTGATCGCAAATTGATGACCGTTTTATGTTCTCACTTGGAGCGTAGATCTTTGAAAATTGGCCAATAGTAGCTGATCATTTATATGTCCGGGGACTGCAAAGATTTACAGAAATTCACTGCTAAATCTTTACGTTTAGCGAGTGCAGCATTTGGGTTCACGTAATCGCCTCCGAGATGGCACCCATAATTACAGATCTCGGAAGCCGCGTTCACGTAGTTAAAGTTTTGAAAGCTGTCAGAACATGCCGCATGACGTTGCAGTCTTCCTCTTTTTATCTAACCTTTTCCTTTCCGATACTAAGCGATAAGGCCGCTCATGGCTCACAGTTATAGGCCTATTTGGAAGCAGAAGCCACGTTCCAAAGAAAAAAATAACATTGAACTTCCCTAAGACGGGCAAAAGGGAAGCTATCAACAGCGGTGGAATAAGCAGTCTCAGGAGCGAACGTTTCGACAAGGGGTCTTGTTCTCGTCAATTTCTGCCGTAACGAAGACAAGAACCCTTGATAAGACGATGGCTCATGAAACATCCCTTGTGCTGCCACCGATGATCCCTTCAGGTCTCCATCTGCTGCCTTGTTTGCCGAACGCAAATTATTTTACGTAGTTCCACCACCTTACTGACTGAACACAGTGACGTGACACATGCTTGAGGAGTTGCTCACAGGCACTCGCGTGTCATATAAGTGCCGTCTCAGTTAATTATGGGCAAAATTCGCCCCAACCGAAGAAGGGAGTTATAGGTCAGAGCACAGATGCAACCAAATTTTGGCCTTTCACCAAGCGTTGTTCATCTATATTCCTTACTGCCATTCATTTAGACGACGTTTCGGGTGGTTAACAGTGGCCACTGGCAGCATGTGGCGGGTCAAGTGGGATCCTGGAACTTATATAAGTAAGCTGTTGGAGGAGAGAAATGCCAATGTGTAAGCTATAATTTGTAGAGAAAAAAAGAGCATAAGTCAGGTCAGGAACCATTATACATCATCAAGATGTAATTTATTCCAGAGTGGGCCTTACACTCAAACATTATTTTGTAGGCCATGCTTACACGTGAAGGAACATAGCCCCTATGTAACTACTGCGATGCATGCGTTATATGTGTGGATGCGTAGTTGCGTTCCTTTTTTGCGAATTGACCGTGAGTTCTAAGCAAGAAGTATAATATTACATCTTGAACCGCTCTATCTTGTATTATGAATTGATTGGCATGACTTTTACACAACTCCTCAATTTAATACCTAATGTGTCACAACCAGTTATCTTATTGATCTCGTGTAGCTAGATTGCCTTCTCGACATGAGGAGTCATCATTAGTTGTATTTAAGTTTACTATGATTTTATTCATAAGTTTATTTCGCATTTGCGCGAGACGTGTCCATTTTTCGCATTGCATGCTGCTAATATGCTTTACATTCTCAATTTACACAGTTATTCTCCATGTTAAGTCACCCTGATAGCACTAATCCAAATGACTCATAATGGGGACTGCAACATACTTTCAAATAAAATCAAAATAACTTTCAAAGGGAACCTATCACCTGTGTTTAGGAAGTCACCAAGCACAAAATACGGACACTTGTCGAAGAACAACACGCAACACATTTCTGAAAGTGTAAGGAAGGTCAATACTGCAAGAAGCTGTCGTGATGGCGTTTCTTCGAGGGCTGCTGTAGTCGAAATAATGCGTAGAGCACAAGACTATTATATCACACTGCGTTGAAGGTTCCAGTTTGTCAATATACCTTTTGCACTGAAAAACCCGCCCATTGCCGTTCATATAGTCGAGGTTTCAAAGGGGCATTGCAAGCAAATGTAATTGGCCAGGAGTCTTATAACGCTGTCTCGTCCGTTGCTTCCAGCTGGTCCTCGCGGTCAGCTTGGCCGCCCTGGCCCTTGTGTCGTGCGCCGACGAGCCGGAGACCGCTTCCACCGAGGCACCGGCTGCGCCCAGCACTGAACAGCCGGTCGCCGAGCCGGCTGTCGACGACAAGGATAAGAAGACCGAAGGCAAGGAGAAGGTTGAGGGTCGCGGTGGAATCTTTGGAGCTGGATTTGGCGGCTACGGACCTGGCGTAGGCATTGGATACGGCGGCCTCGGCTACGGCGCTGGTCTTGGCTACGGCGGTTACGGCTATCCTGGTGTCGGCTATGGAGGCCTCGGCTACGGCAGTGGTCTTGGCTACGGTGGTCTCGGCTACGCACCAGGATACGGCGTGGGCTACGGAAGTCTTGGCTACGGACGCCTCGGCTATGGAGGTCCCGGCTACGGCGGTCTGGGTTACGGTGGGCTCGGCTACGGTGGGCTCGGCTACGGTGGTCTCGGCTACGGCGGAGTCGGCTATGGGGGTCTGGGCTATGGTGGCCTCGGTTACGGTGGTGCTGGCTACGGTGGTTACGGAGGCAGATACTACGGCTCCGGCCGCGGTTACGGCCAGGGTGGCTTCAATTACGGCGGCGGCGAGGCCCAGAAGCGCGTGTACGGCCACACTTCTACCTACGGTCAGACGTCCACTTACGGACTGCAGGCCAACGCCGGCAGCGCATATGGTGCGGGACACCAGGCTGGCGGAGCTGGCTACGAGAAGTCGGCCCAAGAAGGAGGAGCGGTCGGCGGACAGTACGCCGGCCAACATGTCGCAGGTGTCGGAGGCCCCGTTGTCTGAAATCCACCACCCGCATAGTAAGTTGGGAATTTTGCTCTTCCTCACTTACAGGCCCAATTTAAATGGTCATACGGATAGTTAGGGTGTCTGAAAAGGCACCATATGTTTGTATGCTACTCAAGTGCATGCGGAATGTTGAAACTTGTACAGATAGGGTTCCCTAATGTGGTCCTCTGTGTTGCGGTTAGTTTATCGCCTTTACATTGTACGTGTTGTGCGTACATGTGGTTGTGTACGTTGGAAGACTATTAGGATAAAAATGCCAATTAACCAATTACTGCTTGGCAGACTAGACTAAAACAATCTATGAGAACATGTGCAAGTGCTTAAGCACGGTAAAAGCTAAACCATATCAATAAGAGCACCTTGCAGCAGATCCAGATATTCCTAATAGTGTTTAGTTAGCTGACTTGTACGCTTGTGATAAGCGCGATCGTAGATTTGAACTTCAACTAGATATTCCTAATAGTGTTTAGTTAGCTGACTTGTACGCTTGTGATAAGCGCGATCGTAGATTTGAACTTCAACTGCGCCAGATAGTATTGCGTTTTAATCATGACTATTCAGCCAGAGCAATAGAACGCCTAGCGAATCATTGCCTGGATTCAAAGGAATTCAAATAGGCATTTAGTGCAGATAAAGTAACGCCCTAGTCACCTAAGTACCCAGAAGGCTTCCGCTGAATTTATTCTTTATTCGTAAACAATATTGTCAGAATGTGCAGTTTCTTCTATCACTGGGTAATTAAAATGCACTTCAGATGTGATATCGAAATGATGATGAATAACTGTGTATATCAATTTTTAAGAGAGAGGAAAAACAAAGAGGGAAATGAAGGGAGGTTAACCGAGGACGTGCCTAGTTGTATACCCTACACTTAGGAAAGGGAAATAATCTTTAAGAAATACAAGAAGTGCTATCCAGAATGTCGCTAAATACCTGAATGAGCATTGCCTGATAACGTATCTCGAAACAATTCGTGCGTGTTTTGTGTGTGCATGTGTCGGTAAATAAGCGATTCTTCCCGTTTTATTTTCCCTAGGATAGTAGCTTGCCTCATCCTGCTCCTATCGGGTCTGCGACGGACAAAGAGGAGCTGGATTCTTCACCAACACTGCCTGTCAGCGGACTTCAATCATCTTTTTAAAACAAACTCGCTTCGAAATGAAATTTGGGCATATCACGAAAGATAACGCGTCACAGGAGGCCGGTCCATATTTCGTGGTCGCATGAAGGACCTTGTCCGACGGTGAATACTCTTGTTTGAATAAATGTTCCTGTTTTCCATAAGTACTGCATTTATGAAGGAATCATCATAGGACGCAACGCAGAAAAAATCGTCACGTCTAAAAAAAAAGAAACGGACGACTGCCGTGCACATTTGTTTCTTGTTTTTTCGTTTAACATATAGACGTGACACCTGACTATTTCATTTCTCCGCATGGCTTATTCAAGTGCATTGAAATGCACTTATGTCTAAAACACCCCTGCAATTCTAGATTCACTCCATGTAATCTTATCTGCCTTTCGCGAAGCAAAAGTGTTAGATGCCCTAGCGGGACGCACGAGATGCAGAATGGACAAAATCCGTGATGCTTGACCAATCGACTAAACTCATTGCGCCCTACTTTTGCCGATGAGTTTAGCTGCAGCTTCTAATCAAACATATTGAAATTTAGGTTCATTGCTTACCTCTCAGCCGCCATCAAATTATCAACTGTTTGATTGAAAGAAAAGAGCTCAACTGTGTCAGTCGTCCATTTTTTTTCTTTACTGGCGCTGTAGGTTTTTGATGGGTGTACGCAAATACTGATGAACATTTCTTCTCTTTTCTTCTCAACTTTCACCTTCTTGTCCCCCATTTTCCAGTGCAGGGTAACCAACGGGGATCAACCTGGATAACTTCCCTGCCTTTCCCTTACCACTTCTCTCTCTTTCTCTCTCTCTCAGGGAAATGTCTGTCTGGCGTCCGCGACGCACACAAGTGAACTAAGGCTCACGAAGCAAACACTTCATTAAACCTTTCTTCAGACTGGAGCGAGAAACGCGGCAAAGGCGTCTGAACCTGAACGTGATAAGGAACTTGCCTGCGAAGACAACCTTGCGCTAATATTTCCGTAAATTATATGTCAGTCATCATCAGACATGGCAGCACGGCCTAACGGGGCCGTGGTATGGCAGTGGAACTGCCGGAGTTACAGGTCTAAGCGCAGCAACATCCAACTCCACCTACAGTCCCTGCCCACAGATCAAACGCCCACAATCATAGCGCTTCAAGAAACACAAGGGCACGCAAAGCTCCTTAATTACACATCTTTCGAGATAGCCAATGCGACCTGCAGCAGGGTAGCCACATTGGTACACCGAAATTATACAGCTACGCTCCATCCACTTGATATTCCGGACATCGATGGAGTGTTCATAGAACTCCTTCCCCCCCCCCCAACACAGACACGACACCAGTTTGTTCGTGCTCAACACCTACAGCCCCCCCAAGGGCCCTGCATCCCCGCTAGTAACGACGATACGTAAAACCTTAGACATTTGCGGAAGGAACCCATTAGTAATTGTGGGCAACTTCAAAGCAAATACCACTGCCTGGGGATACAGAAAGAACTGCCGGAAAAGGAGGGGCTCTCGCTCCTCAACGATCTCAATTTTCCCACAAGGATCGGCAACAGTGTCCAACATAACACAAACCCGGACCTTACTCTCACTAAGCACATACCCAATGGTACATGGCTCAATACGCTAAACTCATTGGGCAGTGACCACTTTCTCCTTAGCACTCACATCCCTACCCGCACGCTCTCCAAGAAACAACGCCGCCAAGTCACCATCACTGACTGGGACAGGTTTAGAAGGATTAGAGCAGCCGCACCTAAACCATCGATAACCTGGACACGTGGGTGCAGCAACTAATGGCAGATGCCACAAGGGCCACATCCCAGGTACCAACCGCGTCAGACTCAGAACTCGCAGACAGTAGGCTATTACACATTTGGGAGGCACACAACAGTTTACAGAAACGCTGGCTAGCCAATAAGCACAATCGCAAACTCAAAACCCGAATCGTGGCCCTTGTCAAGGAAATAGAAGAGCACGCAACACACCTAACACGCCAACAGTGGGGGCAGCTCTGCGACCGCATGAGCGCGAACTGGGGCCTAAAGGACACGTGGTAATTCCTGAGATGCCTGCTAAACCCCGATAATAACAAGATCCAACAGCGCAAGAGTCTTTCGCGGTTGCTGCACAGCAACCCAGCGGAAGACAAAGCAATACTGGACTCTCTGCAAACCCTGTATCTGGCGGACAGCACAAGGTTCCTCTTACCTCCTTACACCGGCCAGGACAATCCAGAACTAGATGCAGACATCACTGTCTGGGAAGTCCGCGCAGCCTTACATAAGCCCAGAACCACATCCGCTCCAGGGGAGGATAACATCACGAACAAAGCCCTTCGAAACCTTGATGACAGGTCGATACAGGCGATAACCCAACTCTTTAACTCGCACTGGGCCGCAGGAACCCTCCCACCACAGTGGACCCATCCAAAGATAACCTTTATTCCCAAGCCAGGCAAGCCGCTAGACCTAAAAAAACCTACGTCCGATTTCACTCACCTCATGTCTAGGTAAGCTCTTCGAACATGTCATACTAGAAAGACTCCAACGGCATATGCAAACACATAATCTCTTCCCTCACACAATGATTGGCTTCCGCGGGCATCTATCCACGCAAGATGTCATGTTTCAGCTCTCTGAAGAAGTCCTGCACCCCCGGCATGCCAAACGCAAAAGAGCCATACTAGCACTCGACCTGACCAAGGCCTTTGACAATGTGGAACATACTGCAGTGCTGAACGCCTTATCCGATCTACACGTAGGCGGGAGAACTCACGCCTATGTCACAGCCTTCCTACAGGCCAGGACTGCGGTCGTTACTGTGGGAGAACTCACAACAGACAAGCTCCAACTGGGTAGCAGAGGCACACAGCAAGGGTTAGTGCTCTCGCCACTCCTCTTCAACCTTACTCTCATTCCCATGGCCAGAGACCTGGCAAATATTCCCAACCTATCGCACTCCCTGTATGCAGATGATATTACCTTGTGGACCACTACAGGCAGCATAGGCAACATGGAGGCGACCTTACAAGCACGGGCCGATGTAGTGGTGGAGCGGGTTATGGCAATAGGTCTCGCGTGCACCCCCACCAAGTCGGAAATTCTTGTTCTTTGCCCCCCGAAGAGTCGCACAGACCCAACTCTAACCCCCAGCATCCGTATCCACATGAGGACGTACTCCATTCCAGAGGTCACACAGCTACGAGTGCTTGGCATGGCCATGCAGAACAACGGCAGACATACGGCGACCTTGAACAAACTCACCACCACAGTACATCACACTATGCGCTTGATTAAGCGGATAGCCAATAGACACAATGGGATGAGAGAGCATGACTTGAGAAAGTTAGTGCACGCCTTTGTCATAAGCAGAGTAGTATACTCGCTCCAATACCTACATCTCAACCGGACGGAAACGGAAAAAATGGATGCCCTTATACGTCAAGCGTATAAGACAGAACTTAACCTCCTCAGGCACACGCCAAACGAGCGCCTCCTTCGCATAGGGGTACATAACTAATTTGATGAGCTCACGGAGGCCCATCGCACAGCCCAAATTGAGAGGCTGTCCTCTACCACCGCAGGTCGGCACCATCCTGGACAAACTAGGACTAATCCCGACTTCCAAGGTCCATCAGACATGTCCTTTACCATCGGACATACAAAACTGAATCACTGTTCTCCCCCTGCCTAAAAACATGCACCCCGTGCATCACGAGGCACGCAGGTAGACCAGGGCAAAAGCCCTCTACAAACAACACCAACACGACCACCTCAATGTGTGTGTCGACGCCGCTAGCTACCCACAGAAACCAGCCTATGCTGTAAGTGCAGTGTCACATCAACTTGGTTACATCACAGCTGCCACAATACAGGCGCCCACGTCCATAGAGGTGGAGGAGGCTGCCATAGCGCTGGCCATCTCAACCACCGCTGCCGAGGTTATCCTTAGCGACTCCAACACTGCAATCCGCAACTACTCCAAAGGCCGAGTTCATGAACCGGCACTGAAAATTCTCAATCATCAGACCCCCCTCAGACCAATTAAGTTCATCTGGGTGCACGCGCACGCAGGCCATCCAGGCAAAGACATGGCCCATTCTATCGCTCGAGTAGCCGTCAACCGAGCCACGCCGTCCAATGACCTGGATAACGCCAGAGACCGATTGGTCGACTGTCACGAGATCACCCTCCACTACCGCGAGATGCGGTTGACATATCCTCCCCCAGATAAATCCTTAACAAAATTCCAACAAAGTACCGGGCTCCAGCTTCAGGCACAAACTTTTCTTTCTACGGCTTTTCTCGCCCTGGTTCATCCAGGCCTATATCGACAGGAATGTACACTCTGCGGCGCGCCTAGAGCCAACTTCCATCACATAATGTTCTTATGCCCTGAGCTCCAGCCACCCTCTGAGTGGAAACTCACCGACGTCGAGCGATGGGAGACCGCGGTTTCTAGCTCCAACCCAACCGACCAAATACGGCTGGTGGACTGGGCTTGGAGGGTCGCCGAGGGCCACAAACTCCCGGACACCCTACGCGCTCCTGAGCCCCCTCACAAGTAACGTTGTAAGAAGACTCAAGTAATAAATGTTTACCACCACCACCACCGTTGTTGATCTTCTGCTGCTTGGACTTCCAGAGGAATGGAACGGTCGAGGGCAGGGCGTTTCTTGCGTCTTCATACTTGCACAAAGAGAACTTCTATGCATAGCAAAAAGACAGCACAATAAAAGAGCACTATACAAAGTGGCACGATCGTAGTGTACATGGTGTCCCACGTAACTTGAGCCAAACACTAAATATATGCAACTGCCACGTAGCTGGACAGAACCAAATAATGTTGTTTGCCGTCGCTTGGGGATGCTCAGATTATTTTTTATGCCCCGTAATTAGAGTATTAGTCTTAATATTTTAATCAACTTCTCAAACATTATTATTAGTAGATGAAAAATGTCAATGACAAAATTGTAGAGCAACATGAAAAGATCCCGATACAGCTTTCTGTTGCTCAATATGTGCTACATAAGAGCGTTTATCCGAGCGTGAAAGATGCCAGCGAATACACGCAAAGTGCCCCAAGCGGCAAGATGCACGGCAATCTTGCGTGCATTTGCGGGCTTCTTTCCCGCTCGCAAAACACTTTTATGCAGGACGTATTGAGCAACAGAAAGCTGTATCGGCATTTTTTCATGTTGCTCTACAATTTTCTCGGCAATTTTTTTATCAACCTGAAAGATAGCCGCTGAAAGACAAAAACATGTCGCGGGGCACTAGCCCCACCCTACATATTACCAAGAGCGAATCTGGTGCAATAGCTCGCAAGTTAGCGCGTCCGGCTCTCATCTGCACATTGTCGCATTGGGCATGAATTAGATCTCAAGAGGCGGTGGTGCGCAGGCTTTTGTTTTGCTTCGACTAATGCGCTGAGGGCGAGGATGAGGAGGGGGCCTGACAACGACGGTTTGCAAACGCAACACGAAAAGAAAGCGTTCGTTGAATACGTGTTATTTCAGTAACGGTTACCTCTGATATTAAAGATAGGAGATTAATAAATTCTGCTGGGAGAGAGAGTGAGTCAATATTTATTGATGTCAGCAATCACGAGGGTGGACGCAGCCTCCCTCCGCCTAGCCGACGGCCGAGATCCCCTGGGTCTCAGCGGCTGCTACGGCTAGCTGGACGGCCCAGCACGGCTTGCACGAACATTTAATAACGAAAGTAATACCAAATTTAAAAGCGCGTTCTTGTGTGGACTATACGTTGTCTATGGAACCTTTAAGAACGCGTTCCTAAATTTGTTATTATTTTCGTCATTAAATGTTCTTGCAAGCCGCCCCTGGTCTCGCTGGTCTGAGCTGAGCACCAAGGTCTCCCATTGCTGCCGGGTTTGAATTTTGCGGCCCTCGAAAGGAGCCACCTTCAAACATGCCCATAGAATATGTGGCAGATCCGCCCTACCCATAAATAATTTACATTGATCATTATATTGCCCTGGATAGAATGTGCGGCAGGCCACCGGGTTAGGATACATGTTCATTTGCAGGAGGCGCCAGGCTATACCGCCTGTTTCTTCGTTAGCTCTGGATGAGGTGGTGCGTACCGGTTCCTTCCCAGCCGATAGTTATCGGTGATTTCTTTGTAGCTGACCATGCGGTCTCCACTCGTTCCCGGTTGGACCGGCTCACTTGCTCGGCGAGTAAGCCCTCGAGCTACGTTGTGAGCAGCCTCTTTGCTGGGGAGAGAGCAGTGCACGGGCACCCAAATAATTTGGTTCGTCCCGCGATGATGGTCGCTGTTATTGTTTAGAATTTTGAGCGCCTCAGGCGAGATGCGTCCTTTTGCGAAATTACGAACTGCGATCTTTGAGTCGCTTATCATAATTCCAGCTTTATTGGAGGCCACCGCTAATGCTATTTCGGATTCCTCCGCTACTTCGGGGTTGTCCGTTTTCGCGGTTCCGCTAGCCAGGGGTTCTCCGTCCGCGCCTACCGCTATGACGGCCATCCCTTTGTGTTCTCTATATTCCGCTGCGTCTACGTAGGCCACGCCCTCTGCATCATGGTATTTGCGCTCAATGTGGCGCACCCTCGCCTCTAGTCGCTCCTTGTGGTGCTCCGGGTGCATGTTCTTGGGAGAAATTATCCTACAGCATTGACGAGACTTGTTATCCCATCATCACCATCAGCATCATCATCATCAACATCAACATCAGCATCCTGGTTACGCCCACTGCTGGGCAAAGGCCTCTCCCATACTTCTCCAACTACCCCGGTCGTGTACCAATTGTGGCCATGTTGCCCTGCAAACTTCTTTATCTCATCCGCCCACCTAACTTTCTGCCGCCCCCTGCTACGCTTCCCTTTCCTTGGAATCGAGTCCGTAACACTTAATGACCGTCGCTTATCTTCCCTCCTCATTACATGTCCTGCCCATGCCTCCCATTTCTTTTTCTTGATTTCAACTAAGATGTCATTAACTCGCGTTTGTTCCCTCACCCAATCTGCTCTTTTTCTTATCCCTTAACGTACATTACACCCATCATTCTTCTTTCCATAGCTCGTTGCGTCGTCCTCACACCGATGATGTTATTACATCAGATGGCCATAAAAGCGTTATTGCACTTTGCAATCCAGCGGCTTGTGTGAACGCCTATAATTTGAACGTTCTTCCTGTTTCGTTATTTAAAATTTTATCTTCTCTGTTTCGGTCCTCTTTCCAACCCCCATTTCCACCACACTAGTGCAGGTGGGCTAACCGGAAACTTACATATGGTTAAACTCCCTGCGGCTCATCTATCTCTGTCTCTTTCATAACGAAACCGAGAAGAAAGGGGGTTAACCGAGGGGCCCGATTTTTTATTAATCATATCATAAGAATTAATGTATTCCCGGTCACGGCGCCCGCATTTCGATGAGGGCGAAATGCGAAAACACGCGCGTACTTAGATTTAGGCGCACGTTAAGAACCCCAGGTTGTCCAAATTATTCTGGAGTCCCCCACTATGGCGTGCTTCATAATGAGGTCGTGTTTTTGGCACGTAAAACCCAATAATTAAATTTTTTAGTAATGGACAACGTTTGTGTCTGTTGACTGTTAATTAAATTTCTGACAGGTGATTTACCGTGCTGCTTAGGCTTCGTCTACTGTGAGTTTTCTTATCGCAACCATGATTGCGAGAGCAATTCTACAACCGCGGAAGTTCCTAATAACGTAACTATATTTCAGGCATTTGTAATTCAATGGCAGCGCCTCGCACACACGGCGGTTGGCCAACCCCGCTGCTTCAGTTTTATTCTCGCATTTGCTGTCATCTGGGCCACGTATGTGCTGACATGTGTGCGCGACGCGCTGGGAAAGATTACGAGACTGTTGCATCCCCATATTGTCATTGTATTCTTAATGTATAGTCGACATTCGCCTGATTTTTTTTTATTATTGACATAGAAATTGTAGGGACACAAATTCCGATGATGCGGACGTGCGCTGCGGTGGATTGTGGCTTGGTGAGCGCTGTTCCCGCGCAGCTGTTGTGTCGAAGGTCGCGTAAACTTGGCTCTGGAAACGAATTCTGGCTGGAAGCTGCAAGAAGCGATCGCTTGTCGCTGCTACTTCGCTTCATCACATCAGCGTTCCTACAGCATGCTTACCGTCAGTGAGATGTGTTCATATTTCGCTTTGCGCACGACACGAAGTCAATTTAACAAGGAAGCGAAGGTTTACTGTAATTTACAGTGGCGACAGCACGTACAGCTGCTTAATTATAGCTGACTGGTAATTTCCTGTCGCAATCACTGCTTCGGCTTTCGGACGAAACTGCGACATTATTTACTGTTATGAGCTCGCTTGACATAGCTATGCTGATGTATAGACTAGGAGAATTTCTTTTACCTTTGCACAGAGTTGAAATCATTACAACTTCTTGTCTGATAACTGTTAGTTCAGAGACTTAGTTACCACACGCTGCACACAGCGTGTGGTAACTTCCTTATGGGCCGATGTACCTGTGAACTCTGGGTTAATTTTTGTCTCTGTCACTGAAGTCCACAAAATGCCCCATTAAATTTCTTAGTACATGTGAACTGCAATGTAGTTGTCTGCGATTGCTGAGCCAGCCTGCAGTGAGCCTTAGTAAAATGTTTGGTTGCCAAGATACCTGTGATCTTGTATCTGCTGCTATGGAAGAACAGCCACGCTCTGCCTCTGGTAACCTCCATCGAGGCTGTCCAATACCCGTGAATATTTAGGATGAACTTGTGTTTGTGTGTGGCCGCTGAAGCAAGCCCACACAAATCCTCTGTTAGCATTTGGTACCGGGGAACTCCTATACTGCATTTTTCTGTCTATGACTGCCGAAGTGAGCATGCTGCAAGCTTTCAGTTAATTGTGTAGTCACCAAGGTACCTGTGACGGCTTCTACAATATTTGGCCCTGACCACGGAAAGGCCCCATTCAGCTTCTGTTTACTTGCTTAGAGGCCTTCAAGCCTATGAACACTTATGGTGAATTTGTGTTTGTGACCACTCCAGTACAGCAAGTGTCTTGTAACTTCTGGTACCTGTGACATCAGTTTGGTATTGTGTTGAAGCAAGTGTCTTGTAACTGCTTTTGTGTCTGAACTCTCCAGTAATGTTCGTGTTTGCAACTGCTTAAGTGATCCTTTAGTAATTTTTTATGCCCAGTGTGTCTATAAAATATTTAGTACTTTTACTGTGTGCGACCACTGAAGCAAGCCTGCGGAAAGTCTGGAGTAGCTTCCTTCATTGCTAAGACACCTGTGAACTTTCCAGCAAATATTGCATTTATGAGCCTGCGACCGTTGAAGTGAGCCAGCCCACAGTATAGCTCTCCTACTAACTTCCTTTGTACCCCCCACCCTTTCAGAGGGCTTTTAAAGTTATTTTACTGGCCGAGTTACATCTGCAAATTATTAGCTGAACTGAAGTGGTCTCGTCACTACACGAAAGTGTCAATGTTTGTTGTCGTGACCTTTACCAGAACTTGTTATGGATGCATAGCGCATTTGCTCTATAAATGGATGATCATATAGTAGCTGTTTGTGTCTATATATGACCATTGAACTAGTCGCAAGTAATTTCATTCATACCTAATGTAGCTGTGACATTTTTAGCATAACTCATGTTAGTGTGTGTAACTACTCAATATGGCCTAGGGAAAGGCTCTGGCAACTTAAAATGGCTAACATATCTGAAATGTTCAGCAAATTTTATATTGATCTGCCTGCGGCCACGGAAGGAAGTCCACCGCAAGCCTCGTGATAACTTACGTAGTGGCCCCACTGCAAATACTTAAATTTTCTTCCTACCGAGTGTCCATTTGTAAACAGTTCAATTCATGTGCACTTTTACTAACCATGGTGCGTCATAACTCCTAATGTCTGAGCTTGTGGGATGAAATTATTGAGTTTTATTTGTTTGCATTGATGCGCTTTACTGGAAACTGCTGAGTGCGTTTGAGAGTAGAACTCGTGATCTTCCTGCAACTGTTTTATTGAAATAAATACGGTATTTTTAATGAGATTGTCAAATGATTCAGCAGCCTGCAGAACGTAGTTCTGTAGCTTCGTTCCTGTTAGCACAAAGAAGTATAGCTTCCATGTCTATATGATTTTAATCAATGCATTTTTATCAAGTTGTATGTAATGCATTAGCTTAAATAAAATTATGGGGTTTTACGTGCCAAAACCACTTTCTGATTATGAGGCATGCCGCAGTGGAGGACTCCGGAAATTTCGACCACCTGGCGTTCTTTAACGTGCACCTAAATCTAAGTACACGGGTGTTTTCGCATTTCGCGGCCATCGAAATGCAGCCGCCGTGGCCGGGATTTGATCCCGCGACCTTGTGCTCAGCAGCCTAACACCATAGCCACTGAGCAACCGCGGCGGGTAATGCATTAGCGTACCATAGCAGGGAATTATGTGCACAATGCTTAGCTGCACTGCAGCCTTCGTTTAACGTGCTTTGAGATGCGGTGGGCTGTATTCCTGGCCTGTCTCCTTGTACTTTAGCTTTTGCATTACAAAAATGTGTGGTCGTCTTATTGGACCGTTGGGATGGATGTTCAAGAGCCGTGCAGTTTCTTTTCATCATTGCCCCACAAGCCAACAAAAAATCAGGCCAAGCTTTGTTAATGGTAAGTAAAATGCAGCAGGCTTGCTGCACTGCTAGGGCACATTCTGAGGAACGTCCTAATTATGGTAATTTATAATCAATATAGACGCCCTGTGGATATCTTAAATCCACAACCAAATGTCCCAACAAACGTACTTTGGATCATTGGTAACACGAAATGTCCCAGAAGCAGCCTACATCCTGACAAAAATGTCCCTAGGACGTGCACGGGATTATGTAATAAAAATGATCCACAATTAAACATCTCTTGGACGTCCGAATATCCCATTATGACGTTCGTGGGACGTTTCTTTGAAAGCCAATTCGCGTGCATAGGACGATCTCATGGGCATCCAAGAATGATCCACATGTTCCTTGCATATGTCCTAGGGACGTTCGAATGTCTCGTTTCGGATCTCTGCTGGCCATCTGTAGGACGCTGATGGCCCAATGGGACATTGCAACTTACGAATTGAAGCCAATGAGTTTGCAAAACATGTTCACTATGAATGAATTCTAAGGATCGAGTGGGCTTTCGAGATATGCGCCGTGATTCTTGCGGTGAAAATTGCATGTTATTGCACGTAATGTTTTTTACAAACCTTTGTTTTATCCGTTGAAATACAAGAATAGATTGCTTATATAGACAAACTCCACGCAGGCTGTTCTAAAGCTACAAAAGGGGTCATGCTCCCTAGGTATAGCCTCAGACGTGCATCGCCTTATCGACTCGTGCACCTTTTCTGCACGGGTACTGTGGATCCGTCGTTCTGTAGCTGCCCAACTGGATGCAGATGCCGCCTGGCATCCAGCGGGAGCCCAAAACCACCTGCCTCTACTTTGTGTGTCCCCACAGCACACCTATCCCCTGCGCAAAGAATCACTCCGGCGCTCCACGCGTGCACTCATCCCTCCGCGTGGATCGAACCTCCCCGGCGGCTTAACTCGCCGAGAGGAGGTTGCGCTCAGGAGAATCCACGTGGGCGCTGCCTTGACTCCTGTCATCCGGGCCACTTGTACGTCTGGTGTATGGCCTCTCCCACTGGTCTGCCCCTTCTACACTGTCTCTGCAACGGAGGCAACGCTGGATCACCTCCTGGGAACTTGTCTGAGCCTTCACTAAGCTCGCACTGGCGCTGGACGCGTGGGCTTTTAAACAGACCTACAGCTTTTTATTTAGTTTATGCCGTAGGGCATACTAGCGCGTATATACAAAGCGCAAAGTGGACCGCGCATGTATTTCGTCGCGCATTTTTGGAATTAATATATTGAAACTGGTGTCATCCTTATTAATTCGTTACAGGTGAATACGACTTGTGAACTTGGTGAATTCGTAAATTCGTAAATTTTTTTATTATGGCGTTTAACGTGCCAAAACCACTTCCTGATTATGAGGCACGCCGTAGTGGAGGACTCCGGAAATTTAGACCACCTGGGGTTCTTTAACGCGCACCTAAATCTAAGTACCCGCGGGTGTTTTCGCATTTGGCCCCCATCGAAATGCGGCCGCCGCGGCCGGGATTCGATCCCGCGACCTCGTGCTCAGCAGGCCAACACCATAGCCACTGAGCAACCACGGCGGGTGTAAATTCGTAAATTGCGATATGCGTTGTGAGGTAATTAATTATAACAGTAATTAGGTAGTTTTTCATAATTAGCCAATTATGCATCTTAATTTCTCGCGCAAGTAGTGTCCGCCTCTTTGAGTAATCCAGATCAATGACTATTACTCTGCCAATAAACTAATTACAGGTGGTGTTCCTCAAGGTTCCATCTTAGGTCCTTTGCTTTTCTTATTATTCATAAACCTAATAAACTGATCGATTCAGACTGCCTATTATATGCCGACGATACAACATTATACTCATCTCAGCACACACTAACCGCTCTGCAAACGACCCTCAATACTGACCTCTCCAACGTCCACACGTGGTGCACTTGAAACTAACTGCTTATAAATCCAGTTAAAAGAACGTTTGTCCTGTTCCATAGTCCACCAGAAATAATAGTAACTCCCATAACAATTTCTTTGAATTATTAAGAACTACCAGTATATGAAACAGTAAGATTTATTGGTGTTATACTTGACAAACACCCAATATACCACTGTCATGTCAGTTCATTGCTACACAAAGTGTCATTTGTTACTCAGGTTCTCATCAAAACACGTGCATACTTTGCGCCACCTGTTCCTACTTCGTTATATCATGCATACATAGTTAGCCATTTAACATATTGTTTGTCTACGGGGAGAGACAGATCTCCTACTCACCTCAAGCCTTTAGAATGCCTTCAAAACCAAGCAATGAAACTCATGACATTTAGGCCGGTGTGCTGCCATTCCTTGGCTATTTCCAACATCTTCGTATTCTACCCCTTCGGCACTTATTTCAATATAAGTTATCACCTCTCATGGTATAGGTATTTTCACATACCTACGGATTAGTGGCGTAGCCAGAAATTTCGTTCGGGGGGGGGGGGGGGCTGACGTTGTAGCTCGGCATCCTCCTTAAGAGGAAGCCTTAGCTCGGGTGCTCCTATCTAAATACATGTAGAAGGGGAATTCGTTTTTCTCGGCAACCACGGCACCAAATTTGACGATGTTTGTTACATTTAAGAAAAACTTTAATTCTAGTGACTGCTGGTTTCGAATTTTTCATTTAGGTTGTCAATTTTTTATTAAAAATTCACCAAAATTACAAATTTTCAGAAAACGAAACTATCGTGTTTACAACTCTGTAACTCAGCAAGAAAAAATGACATCATAATTCTGTGAATTCTTTTTGATAGTACATCTAACACGGATAAAATTGATATGTTACACATGAATCTAAAAAAATTGTATTATGGAAATACGGCTTTTGCAGAACCCTTGTACACATCGTAACCAATTCACGTAAGATACAAATTGACATACCAAATTTGTCCGCTTTGACTGTTATAATAGATGCCGTTGACAGAACCACGATATCTGTTCTTGATGCAGAGCTAACAGATCGTAAACCTCGTGCTTCTATTCTTTTCGAACTTTCGAATTTTTCGAAATATCTTAAACAAAATTCAGGCCCTAAATCGAAATTCCACTTCCAACAGACACTAGAATTTAACTTTCTCTCTCAAATGCAACAAATTTCATTAAAAGCGATCTAGAGGTTATCTCAAAAAAGCGTTTCTCTGTTTTACATGTATTTGAATAGGCCGCGTCAGAGTTGGGCTCGAGCTAAACATTCCTCTTAAATAATTTGTCGAGGAATCAAATACATGAGTAAAAATTGCATTGCCATTGCCAATGGGGCTCCAGACGACTTCCAGAACGCTACGCACTGTCAAAATAAGTAGAATATGTCATTTTTCATAAAAGAATATACTCGTATGTGCCAAAAATTGTACACAAAATAACAGATATCAATGCTTCCATTTCTTTTTGCTATTTAATACGTAAAGAAAATATCACACGAATTTTAGAACTATTCTAGTTCGAAACCAGCAAAGCAGTGCATGCCACTGATATGAAAAATGTAGAGGCCATGAAATGAACAAGCTAAGGACAAATCTGTTAATGAAACTTTGTCATTCAAGAACCGTGTTTACATTCATGTACGTATGCAACGGCCAGTGAAAAATCTCGATGACGTTGGCATTCATTCCAATGTATCACGCAGGAGCAGCTGTCAATGGCCATGTATCGTGAGTAACTTCACCGAAATTATAGTCGCAACAGAGAGCACGTATAAAAAGCAGGAGTTCTGCAGAATATACGAGGGCGAGTCAAATGAAAGTGAACTAATGCGAATATATGACAAACGGGGTACGTTAGTTAAAGTAGCCTCCATGAGAATTTAGACATTTGTCCCATTGACTAAGAAGTGGCGTGATTCCGGTCTCATAAAATTCCTTGGGTTGCTGCTTTGAAAAGTCTGCAACTGACTCTTTCACGTCATCGTCCGACACGAATCTGGTTCACTTGAGGTGTTTTTTTCGACTGCCGCGAAATGTGGAAGTCGCAAGGCGACAGGTCTGAGCTGTATGGCGAACGTTGCAGCGTTTTTCACTTGAACTTCGCCAGTTTTGTATTAAACAGACCAGCGATGTGGGGACGGGCATTCTCGTGGAACAGGATGACCCCATTCGTCAATTTTCCACGTAGTTTGTTCTTGATTGCAACACGCAGCTGTTCCGACGTTTCACAGTATCGGAAACAATTGATAGTCTCTTAAGATTTAGCAAATTCTATCCGCAATGGTCCCTGAAGATCGAAAAAAAAGTCAACAACACCTTTCCGGCAGAAATGACGGCCTTTGCTTTCTTTGGGCGTGGTGAAATCCAATATTTCTACTGTAAGCTTTGCCGTCGTGTTTCAGGCTCGTGATAGTGGCACCAAGGTTCGTCCCCGATCACAATTGGAGACAAAAAGGTGTCACCCTTATTGTGATACCGGATCAGATGAGTGAAGGCAGCGCCGAACCTCTCCGTCTTCTCGTGGTGGTTCAAAATCTTGGGCATCCACTGCGCAAACAAAAGCCGATAACAGCGATGTTCATGAATTATGGCGTGAACCAAACCGTAACTGATGTTCCCACGGGCTGCCAGTTCATCGATGCTTATCCTCCGATCTTGTCTCATCAGCTCCTTAACCTTTGCAATTTTGTTAAGGGTGATTTCATGATGGCTTTAGTCCCGTCTTGGATCGTCTTTGCAACTTTCACGTCCTCCTTTGAACCGTTTGCTCCATAGCTTCACAGTGGCCAATGAAATACGATGTTCAATGTACACAGCAGCCATACGGCATCTGATTTCTTTTTGGGAAATGCCTTCCGCAGTCAAAAACTTCACGGCACCACTCTGTTCAACTTTTGGAGTTTCCATTATGTCACGCAACCATGTTCAACCCATGTGTATGAGAGCATTACAGAACCTTTATCATCACACCTACGTGTCATTTTTGTAAATGAGACATCCCTCTCTTTTACGCAGATGCCTCGCAGATAATGAACCCAACTATTTTTGCGCGGGGTGGGTAGGCTCACTTTCATTTGACTCGCCCTGGTACATTACAAATGCGAAGATACAATGGGATACACAAATGCGAAGATAGAGCTTGATAAAGGGCAAGAAAGTGTCACTGGGAAAAAAAAGTTCACTGCACGTATACACGAAACTTCGCAACAAGACATTTAAATATATGTATAAGTCTCCAATAAATCTGCGTATCTAAGAAAAAGTCACGGTATATAATGTGTCAAACAAGGCAAATAAGCATGTTGCGCAATCACAGATTCACAGAATCTTAGATACCACCCCCATTCCATCCACCGCCGATGTGTCGCGCACGACGGAAGGCGGCTAGCTTGCTCCCCACTTATTTTTTTCCTTTGAGCACACAAGACAGTCACCATCGTCTGCTCACCCATTCCAGCCGCCCCCCCCTCCCCTTGCGCTTTCACTCGCACATACAGCATGCGGCGCTCGGTAACATTGTTATCGCTCTTGGTCTCTATACGAAACATGAGGACGACGATGACGGCAGGAAAGTGCCTAGAGTATCCATATTATTGCTATCGCAATAATATAATAAGAGTATCCGGGAACTGAAGCGTCCCATGACCCATTACTTTCCGCAAAGCAAGAAGTAACAAAATCGAACTTTCACCATGCGACAATTCGCTGCACCGCAACAATGTATCTATCTGTTTTTTCCTTTTGTGGGGCAGGGGTACCGAAATGAAAATACGCAAAGGAAGATATGTTGACCACAATCGAATGCCTATATTGCGAACTTAACGTGGCTATCGAAGAAATAACGAAAAAAAAAACGTGAGACGCTTGGTCCACCAAGAACCATACGCACACTGTTCGGTAATCTACACCGGTTAGACAAGACTTTCTGGAGAGGTTGCGCTCAAGCGAACGAGGTGCAATCCGTTGAGTCCCCACAGTGATGGCGGCGAGTGACCATTGTTTCTTTTTCTCGTGTGCTAGGCAGAAAGCGTCCAAAACTCTGCCAGGCAAAAATCCACTCGGCCAGGGCAAACCGAACGCGCACCGAAGTGCGCCGCGCGGTGGTCGAGGCAGCACGAGAAAAACGTATGCGCCCTGGTTGCCTCTGGCAGCCCGCGGATAGGGTAGCAAGAACAAAAAAATTGAAGTCGCTCAATGTGTCCTCACGAATAAAAGTCAAAGTATAAAAAATATATAAGTACGTAGTTACCTTGGCTGGCTTTAGTGTCTTGACATGGATGATTGGCATAGGTGAAAAAAAAATTGATATTTTTTTATGTGACATGACGGCACAAGTGAACCACCACAACGCTTCGTCTCATCGGACCTCGCTGCGTGCTTTGTCAACTTGTCTAATAGAGTGCTGATTTGGCTTGTCTCGTTGTATGTTCCGATGTAAGACTTTAGAATAGTCAATGCACCTTTGGCGTCAAATGTTTATAACAACATTCAACCCACAAAGTTCCGAAATTGAACATCTAAAGCACAACTTTGGAAATGTCAACGCACCTTTCACATCAAAGTTTATGAGATTTATACCCATAAAATTTCGGAATTGATATCCATGCGTTCTGTGAGATTCCGCGGCCTCCGCGAGATGCAGCGGCGAGCCCGTTTGTCGTCAAAACGCTGTTTGGATCGGACTGCTGGTACGATCTGTTGGGAACTCGGCGCTGACGCCCGTGGTTGTACCTGGGTCGCAAGCCCCAAGGGTAGCGTTGGCCTGGCGGCCTGGGGTACAACTGGAAGCATCCGAAGGTCCCGGCAAAGCATGAGTCGACTGGTAACAACGAAACAACTTGTTTATTTTAACATCGCAAAGAGTTGGCGGTCAGGTTGACCGAAGTAGAGAGACGGGAGAGCACTTCACTCAACAGAAGAAATCGGAGCCCTCCTTTTGGCGTCCGGGGGCAGCTGTTTTTATACTCTCGCAGTTGAGGGCAAGAAGGAACCCCTCAAAAGACGAGCACGTGAATGTACAATGGGCTAATGGTGACGCACACTGTCGTAGCGATGCCGTAGCACCATGTCGAGCACGATCTCGTAGCACCCTGTCGTGGCGCTGCCGGTCGGACACAATGACTGTAATGAGAGGATGGTCCCTGCTTTGGCATCGCCTGTTTCGGGCACAATGACTGGAACGAGATCCCTGCTTTGGCATCGCCTGTTTCGGGCACAATGACTGGAATGAGATCCCTGCTTTGGCATCGCCTGTTTCGGGCACAATGACTGGAATGCGAGGATGATCCCTAGGCGGTCGCATCGCCGCAGTCGCGCCTGGAAACACCTGGCGATGAGTGTTGCGGCGACGACGATCGGGCCAAAATGTCTGCCGCCCCGCCGCAGTCGCGCCGGCAAAACCACGTGTCGCAGGCGAAACGCAACAGACCGCCCCGCCGGGGGAAGGAGATCCCGATGGACAGGGGACTGCATCCGCTGTCCGGAGGGATGTCGCTCGATGATGCTCATAACCGAAGTCGGGCGTCCCTCGACGTTTCTTGAGCGCAGCGCACCGAGAAGGCCTCGTTCTCTTGTTCAGGTTCGCACGGGACACTGCAAAGTGACTTCGGGAGAGTTCACATTTTTGTTCTCGTTCCCGGCAAGCGTTAGAACTACGCTGAAACTCAACCGCTCAGTCAGCAAGCACGGCACAACCCTCACTAAGCCCTGCCAGGCTCTTTCCCCTTGTTATACCACTGCCTAGTTCCTTACAGTAGTCTAGCATCACTCAGAACGCGTCCACAAATTGAAAAATTGCACTAGAAAGCATATCATCACTTTGAAACACTAAACAAAAGCAATATGTTAAAAAAAAATCCTGCCTCAGGAAGAAAAACATCAGTAACAAACAATTTTGAGGCTGATTCCTACGTTAGGGGCTTCGACTTAAGCCATCGGCGTTATCGTTGAGACTCCCCTTTTTGTAACGCACCTCAAAGGAATATTGTTGTAAAGCGAGGCTCCAGCGCAGGAGGCGGCCATTTTTGGGAGAGATGGTCTGCAGCCATTGGAGAGGGCAGTGATCCGTCTCAATGATAAACCTCGAGCCGGCTAGATAGCATGACAATTTCTGAACGGCCCACACGAGACATGCACACTCTTTCTCGGTGGCGCTATACGCCTGCTCACGACTGGTCAGCTTACGACTAGCATACAGGACGGGGTGTTCTACTTCTCCATTTTCCCGTTGGCACAGTACAACGCCCATGCCTCGCTCACTAGCATCGCACTGAACAATGAACCCTTTTGTATAGTCTGGCGATCGTAGCACAGGCTGGCTTGTTAGGGCACTCTTTAGGGCGCTAAAAGCTCTTTCCTTGGTCTCGTCCCAGACGACTGTTTGAGGCTCTGTCTTTCTTAGAGCATCCGTCAGGGGAGCCGCGATATCAGAGTACCTAGGGATGTACCTCTGATAGTAGCCGGCGACACCTAAGAACGACCGAATATCGGTCTTTGTGCGCGGTTGCGGAAAGTCTCGCACAGCGGCCACTTTTATTTCAGAGGGGCGGCGACGACCCTGACCAATCACGTGACCGAGGTAGACAACCTCGGCCTGTGCTATCTGGCACTTAGGAGCCTTGACTGTCAAGCCCGCTTCGCGCAGGCGGGTTAGCACTGCCCGCAAGTGTGTCATATGCTCAGACCAGGATGCGGAGAATATCGCTACGTCGTCTAGATACGGTAAAGCGAATTCTTGCTGTCCCCGCAACACTTTATCCATGAGACTTGAAAAACAGTATGGCGCGTTCTTCAAACCAAAACTCAACACTTTAGGACGGAATGTTCCCATTGGTGAAATGAACGCCGCATACCTACTAGCCTCTTCTGTAAGTGGAACCTGCCAATAACCCCTGACAAGATCTAGGGTGGAAATAAACTGAGCGCTACTAACTTTCTCAAGGCGCTCCTCGATGTTAGGGATCGGATAAATTTGATCCTTAGTGATGGAATTAAGCCTGCGGTAGTCGACGCAAGGACGAGGTTCCTTGCCCGGTACCTCAACTAAAATCAAAGGGGAGGTATAATCACTCTCACCTGCCTCAATAACACCGAGCTGTAGCATTTTCTTTACCTCAGCCTCCATAATATCGCTCTGGCGGGGTGACACCCGATACGCCTTGGATCGTACTGGCTCTGGGGAGGTAAGTTCTATATCATGAGTAAGTACCGAAGTCCTACCAGGCCTCTCAGAGAACAGACCTTGAAACTCTTGTAATAGCTGGTGTAGTTCGGTTTTCTGCTCAGGCGACAGCGGCGCTTTACTGATAAGGTCACTAATGACTTGACCGGTGTCTTCCCTGTTCGTCACTGAGCCTAGTCCTGGAAGCTCGACCGGAAGCTCTTCAGGAACGTTTACCATCATGCACACCCCTGCTTCCCTTTGTCTATAAGGTTTGAGCAGATTACAGTGGTAAACTTGCTGTGCTTTCCGCTTTCCTGGCAGACTTACCACGTAGTTAACGTCCGACAGTTTCTGAACAATTCGTGCTGGGCCCTCCCACTGCACGTCTAGTTTGTTGTTTAGCGATGTGCGCAATATCATGACCTCATCGCCAACCTCAAAACGACGGGCCCTGGCTGTCCGATCATAATAAACCTTGGCCCTCTGCTGGGCCTTTGTCATTGCTTCACCTGACAACTCCTGTGCCCTTCTTAAGCGTTCGAGGAGCTTAAGTACGTACTCCACCACGACTGGGTCGTCGCCCCTACCTTCCCATGATTCTCGAAGCATGCGAAGCGGAGATCGAAGCGAGCGACCGTACACCAGTTCAGCTGGCGAAAACCCCGTAGCCGCATGCGGCGCGGTCCTTAAAGCAAACATCACCCCAGGCAGACACAGCTCCCAGTCAGTTCGATGTTCAAAACACAACGCTCTCAACACGCGCTTCATGACGGAGTGGAGCTTCTCAACGGAATTCGACTGTGGGTGGTACACTGAGCTGTGTAACAGCTTTACCCCACACCTTTCGAGAAAAGTTGTCGTCAAAGCGCTAGTAAACACTGTGCCCTGATCTGATTGGATTTCCGCAGGAAAACCAACTCGCGCAAATATGGACAGTAGTGCATTAACTATCTCAACTGAGCTGAGTTCTTTAAGCGGCACTGCTTCAGGGAACTTTGTCGCTGGGCAGATCACAGTCAAAATGTGTCTGTACCCCGTGGCTGTTACCGGCAGAGGTCCCACAGTATCAATAACGAGCCGTCTAAAAGGCTCCGTTATGATAGGTACCAATTTCAACGGCGCCCTTGATTTGTCCCCTGGTTTGCCCACCCGCTGACAAGTGTCACATGTCCTCACGAAATGGTCTGCGTCCCGAAAACACCCTGGCCAATAGTACTCTTGCAAGAGACGGTCCTTAGTTTTCTTAACTCCTAGGTGTCCGGACCACGAACCCCCATGTGACAAGCGCAACAGATCCTGACGATAGCATTGAGGCACGACCAGCTGATCGAACTCCACTCCTCTGCGGTCTAGATACTTCCGGTACAGGACTCCACCCCTTTCCACAAAACGCGCAGTTTTCCTGGCGATACCTTCTTTGACATTGCAGCGCACGTTTTCCAGGCTGCCATCCTTTTTTTGCTCGGCTATCAAAGCCGACCGGCTGACTTTTAGCAACCTATCCAGTCCGTCTGACGTAGGCGCGATGAGCAAATCAGTAGATAGCTCTTCTAACTTTCCCGCGTCGGGCGTTTCCTCTCCAGTATCTGGCGCCTTTAACGTTACAGACTCTAGTTTATTCAGTTCGGGCGTGCTCTGAATATCAGCTTGCTGCGCCTCTGACCCTTTTTCGTTGTTTGATAACGTCGGCCCCGCAACTACCGCCTTTGCAGCGAGCTCCCGAACCTTCGATCTGGTTAAGGCCTGAACACTAGCTTCACCAAACAAAAGCCCCTTCTCGCGCAGGAGGTGATCGGACCTGTTTGAAAATAGGTACGGGTACTGGGGTGGCAGCATAGATGACACTGCCGCCTCCGTCTCAAGCGCTCCGAAAGGTCCCTCAATAAGCACTTTTGCTACCGGCAGACACACGCTATGAGCTTCCACGGCTTGCTTGATCCATGCGCACTCGCCCGTGAACATATGGGGTTCTACGTAAGACGGGTGAACTACATCCATCGTAGCTGCGGAATCGCGAAGCACTCGGCACTCTTTCCCGTTCACGAGGAGGTCTCGCATGTAAGGCTCGAGAAGCTTCATGTTCTCGTCAGTGCTGCCTATTGAAAAAAACACAACTTTTGGTGTTGTTTCCGGACACTGCGCCGAAAAGTGACCCGGCTTCTGGCACGTATAACACAAGCGCGCTCGCCTCATCTCGAACCGCTTTCTGCGTTTGGCTGCCGCCGTCTCTTTACGTTTGGTCGGACTGCTTTCACTCGCATCCTCACTACGCGTGTCCCCCTTAAATCTCATGGGCGTGAACCTTGGCCTCTCAAACTTGGAGCCAAATTCACCCTTTTGACCGTCCTTAGCTCCGCGAGCTCGACGCGTCACAAACTCCTCGGCTAGCTCAGCGGCTCTAGCCACCGTACTCACGTCTGGCCTATCCAAGACCCAGTATCGCACGTTCTCCGGTAACCGACTATAAAACTGTTCTAGCCCGAAGCACTGCAGAACTTTATCGTGGTCACCAAACGCTTTCTCTTCTTTGAGCCACTCCTGCATGTTCGACATAAGCCTATACGCAAACTCTGTATATGACTCACTTCTGCCTTTCTCATTTTCCCGAAACTTCCGACGGAACGCCTCCGCAGACAGCCGGTACTTTTTTAGCAGACTCGATTTTACTTTGTCGAAATCCTCTGCTTCCTCTCTATCCAAGCGAGCGACTACGTCGGCCGCCTCGCCGGGTAACAAAGTGAGCAAGCGCTGTGGCCACGTTTCCCGAGAGAACCCCTGCTTCTCGCACGTTCGCTCAAAGTTAACCAGGAACAAACCAATGTCCTCTCCAAGCTGAAACGGCCGCATCAGGTCCGTCATTTTGAACAATACGCGTTCTCCTGCACCGTGTGCCTGACTTCCATTACGAGCGCGTTCCATCTCTACCTCAAGACGCTTCATTTCCAAAGCGTGTTGACGGTCACGCTCTTGTTGCTCTCGCTCTTTCTGTTCTTTACGTTCACGCTCTTCTTTTTCTTTCTGTTCTTTAAGTTCGCGCTCCTGTCTTTTTGACCTCTCCTCAATAGTCTCAAGGCATTCCGACAGCTCGTCATCCTCAGCCTCTAACTCAAGAATAGCCTTTAGCAGTTCAGGTTTTCTTAGTTTGTCTGAGACATCCAGACCCAACTCTCTTGCAAGCTCCAACAATTTCGGTTTGCGCAACGACTTCAAATCCATGGCTGCTCTGAATGCTGCTTTCTCTACTGCTTACTATTGTCTTGCCGCAACTAACCCGGCAGCAACGACAACCACAATTACCAGCTCTGTTTCAGACACTAACAAAAGCCTGGCAAAGCTCAGAAGAAGAAAGTCCCGCACTCACCAAACCTCGCAGGCAGGAATTCCGCGCAGTCGTTCCGCTGCAGGCAACCAGTCGTCACACAGGGCTCGTTGCACTGCTCCCGGATCGTCGTTGAGCTGCTCAGCATACCGTCAACTGCATCTCTTCGCTGCTGGCCTCCGTTGTCGCGATCTCACCGCTGGCAGACAGTTGTTTGAAGTCGGAGGCGATCTCACCGCTGCCAACCAGATGTTTGGATCGGACTGCTGGTACGATCTGTTGGGAACTCGGCGCTGACGCCCGTGGTTGTACCTGGGTCGCAAGCCCCAAGGGTAGCGTTGGCCTGGCGGCCTGGGGTACAACTGGAAGCATCCGAAGGTCCCGGCAAAGCATGAGTCGACTGGTAACAACGAAACAACTTGTTTATTTTAACATCGCAAAGAGTTGGCGGTCAGGTTGACCGAAGTAGAGAGACGGGAGAGCACTTCACTCAACAGAAGAAATCGGAGCCCTCCTTTTGGCGTCCGGGGGCAGCTGTTTTTATACTCTCGCAGTTGAGGGCAAGAAGGAACCCCTCAAAAGACGAGCACGTGAATGTACAATGGGCTAATGGTGACGCACACTGTCGTAGCGATGCCGTAGCACCATGTCGAGCACGATCTCGTAGCACCCTGTCGTGGCGCTGCCGGTCGGACACAATGACTGTAATGAGAGGATGGTCCCTGCTTTGGCATCGCCTGTTTCGGGCACAATGACTGGAACGAGATCCCTGCTTTGGCATCGCCTGTTTCGGGCACAATGACTGGAATGAGATCCCTGCTTTGGCATCGCCTGTTTCGGGCACAATGACTGGAATGCGAGGATGATCCCTAGGCGGTCGCATCGCCGCAGTCGCGCCTGGAAATACCTGGCGATGAGTGTTGCGGCGACGACGATCGGGCCAAAATGTCTGCCGCCCCGCCGCAGTCGCGCCGGCAAAACCACGTGTCGCAGGCGAAACGCAACAACGCCCTTGAAACTTTTTGCTCGTACGGGGCTAATTTGCGGTATGTGACTCCCGGTACATGGGCGTTGCCGCGAAATCCAGCCAGAGTTCGCAATGGTCGCGGTCAAATGTATTTTAGAGCATGAAAAAGACCCCCCCCCCCCGCCCATTCTAGACAAAATCCAGAATAATTTCTGGCGCAGGGGGTTGCTTTGGTCGGCGGTGCATGGACAGCGCTAAAAATTTCAAGGGGGGGGGGCGGGGGCTGAAGCCCCACCCCCCCTGGCTACGCCCCTGCTACGGATGTCTTTTATTTGTGTCACATCGTTAACTCATAAAGCACTTCGTTTTCTGAACAGAATAGCCTTCTTTTACCCAAAATCACATCTAATTGTGGAAAGTTTACCGTCAGATTTGGTGGCATAGCTGTTTGGAAGGAAATTCCTAGAGGCATTAAGATTACCTCTTTTTTCTGTTCCTTTCAAGGAAAATTTAAAATAAAATTGTTAGGAGAGCAGCTTGCACTGTGATCTTTCTATTTTTTTCTGTCTTTTTTTGTTTGTTGTTACCGATTTCTTTCTTTTTGCGAACGCGCGTTTTCTAAGTATCTTTGTAGCAATTTCTACTATGTATACATTTCCTCACTCTTATTGTTTTTATTGGTTTTAAGCAAATACTTTCGTGTTGTATTGTTATAAATTCTTGATAAACAATCTTGATAATCTGTATTTATGCCTCTGTTAGCTTACCTTTCTTTATTAGCGCAGTTCTTTATTTTAGTGCTTTATCTTATTTTGTATTTATATAACAATCTGTTGTGCATAATTGTTTATTGAATGCATCTTATGGCTGTTTATACCATTAAAATGTATGCATTGTGAAACAGGAGGTCCCCCGGACAGTTCTACTTTGGGGCCTCCTAATGTACTGCTGAAAGTGTATGCTTGATGTCTCGTGCGCTACAAATAAACTTCGATATATATTTTATTATGCTATCTGCCATATATGATTTGTAAAAATTCTGTATAGTCTAAAAAAACATACCAAGTATAGAGTGGAGTTGCAAAGCAGAAAATTAGAGCTGTCGATGGGGCTGAAGAAAAATGACATATTGTAATAGCTTCATAGCAGGCCGACGCATAGAAGATAATACTTTCATGTGAACGAAGTGCATAGAAATTAAAGTAGCTCAGATTGGACCTCTAGGGATAGTATTTCTAGATATTAAGGGAGTTTATGGCAGCGTAGACGGTGTATATATATATATATATATATATATATATATATATATATATATATATATATATATATATATATATATAGATATATATACAACCGAATATAAATATTGTGGGATGGCCAGAAATGCAATGAACTTGTGTAATTTCACTGAGTACTGAAGCCTGGGCGCGTTTTTTGTTCGCCATTCTCGTTCACGCTTTATATTAGGCGCATAGAAGGACCACAGCAAAACTATGAATTAGAGTTTGAATTATCTTGCATCCGTAATAGGCAAAGGGTGCAACGAAGAATCACTGTGCTGGTGTATGCAGATGACATAGTGCTGCTAGCGGACAATGCAAGGAATTCGCAGAGACTTGCGAATACTTACGGTAGTGAAGAGACACATACCGATCTTTACTTCAGCCCCCAGGAATTATGATGTTTAATTAAGATACGAGTAATGACGATGTATCATTTCAACAGCAAGTCATGCCCATTGTCAAGCAATATAAATACCTGGGTGTATATATAAACGAAAGAAAGAACCGCCTTAAGCATCTACAAAGATAATCTAAGATTGAAGGGTAAGCGCAATGTACCAATAACAAAACTTAAAACAATTTGGGTCTACAATCAGCATGAGGTGGTACGAGGAATTTTTAAAGAAGCAATGGTGCCAGCGCGAACTTTCGCAAATGGCGTTCTGTGCGTAAAATGAGATATCTTGTCCGAGTTGGAGGTTAACTAAAGGCCGGTGGGCTAATTAGAATTGATGCCCACGGTAAAGCTATGAATTATGCAGTGCAGGGGGTCATGGGTATAGCCTGTTTTGAAGTCGGAGAAGCGCTGAGCAAAAATAGTTTTGAAAAAAGACTAATGAACGTGCATGAAAAGAAATGGCCGGCTAATGTGCACAGATATATGTGCTCCAAAAGCGTGTACACGGAATGGAGGAGAAGGTCAATAAAGTTGGCAACCAAATATAGGGTAGTTGAAAGTGTACGTTGACAAGCTGGAGTCATAAAAAATAAAGGGAGGGAGACAGAGACGGTTAATTGGATGCAAAGGGTGGAAACAAAAATGACCATGGAGATTTACAAATGCGGCGAGAAAAAGATCGGGAGGTAAAATCTGTCCGATAACACAAAGGGTAACAATAGTGCCTTGCGATTTGAGGCTCGAGCTGGCTGCCTGAGGACAAAAACATACCGGACCCAAGATTCGCTAGAATATGAGGCATTTTCCTGCTGCAGCGAAAGTCCGCAAACGGCTCAGCGCATCGTATAATGGAATGCCGGTATTAACCCGTCAAAACCGGGGAAAAACGTCCACCTTCGAAAGAGAGAGAGAGAGAGAGAGAGAGAGGAATGATTAATTAGAGGCAGGGAAGTTAACCAGTACTGAACCCGGTTGGCTAACCTACAGTGGGGGAGGGGGAAAGGGAAGGGAAGGGTGCGCTTGGAGAAGTGCTGAAGTTGAATGCGGATGGAAGTATTAACTCAGCAGTCGACACAAGCAAGAGACATTCAGAGTATTGGCGGAAAATAGATTAATATAACCAGAGTCGTAACAAGCATAGGTAACGGTATACAATATAGAGATATAGTGATAGCGGTTTTTATGAGGATAGAAAAGTTCAAGGAGAGATAGGCAAAATACTAGACTGCTATGCATCGTTTCGAAGACGATGCCAATAGACATTATCATCAGCACGGTGACGCATTGGTTTTGCGGAAAGCTCTAGAGGCATAATTCTTGAATTCATAAAACAATGATTTATTTCTGCGCTCTAGCGCACGCGAAAACGCTAGGATGTAAGATCAATATATCGGGAAGTGTAACGGTTCGTGGAGAAATGTTGCATGCGCAGTGGGCCCAATGTATCCCATCACGCAAAGCAAATACACTGTAGCAATGGGTGAGCTAGCCGTTTGCTTTAGAACATAAGTAAAGCGAGACTTAAAGTGTACACAGTTATTGTTATTTACTTGTTTGTTGAAGTGGTCGTTTAGGAACGATGCGGCAGCGCTGCACAGGTGGTGTCAAACTGCACTCAAACTCTACTGCAAGCATAAGCTCATCCTAATTATAATAATTCAGCTCCGCTATCCCTGTACGAGCCAGTATAGTTTAGTGGTTGAGCTACCATTGCACGATTGTTCTTGCGCCGTCGGAGTGCTATGCGAAGATGAATTGAAGATATCATGAGTATTCTGGCAAGACAAACCAAAAAACCAAAAACAGGAAAGCCCTTGCTTTGGTGAGAAAGGCTCGAGTCCCACTGATGCCTGTAGACTAATTTTGTTTCCATTAATGAACTAACATTTCGTTGTCATATCTGCCAGGAGCTCGCTCATCAGTGGCAGAGAAGATGTAGGATAGAGAACACAAGGACGAACAAACTAAGACGACGCATTCGCATAAAGGGATATAGACATTTTGCGTCGTTTCGTACGACAATGCGCAGATTTATGGTAAATACGATGGCTCACGCTGTCATGTGCGAACTGGGAGTACGAATTGGTGGTGCGAAACGAAAACATTGTCGTCCAACGTTATCTCATACGGATATAACTTTCATAGTAATGTAACTGCATAGTTGTCTAAGAGGAACGTTGAAGTAGAGGGTTCCAGAGTCATTTTGATCGCTTGTATTTCTTCAACTAGCACAAAAATATTGCGTTCACGTTGACGGAAAGAAGAAAACAGATAAACAAATACACGTGCCAATATAGGGGCCCGACCGCTTCTGTGGCCGTCTTTTCTCAATTTCATTTCACATGCTTTGAAGAGGACAGTCTGTTTAGAAGCGCCCCTGTTATGCGCCAGGAGAATGGTTCGTGCCGTCAGACCAGTTTTAAATTTGCAGTTGCGGAACAGCGTGCTAGATGGCGCGTCGTGTCTGGTTCGTCTAAACGAACCAGTCGCTACCTTGTGAGCAGCAATTTACAGGAAAAGTGCAGGGCTCCCTTCGCAGATTATAAATAAATAATGAAATTATTAATAAAAGCCTACTAAATAAATAAGGCTGGACGCGTATGTCCATCCTCAGGGACCATTGTCTTCTACACTAAAGAAGAGATATGCTAGATGCGATGAACAAAAGAAATTCTATGATAACTTAACGCTAAATGTACGCGGTGCAATTTTATCAAAAATGTTGTAATCTTGTCGCATCTTGTTTTCAAAAAGAAATTGATAATGCAATATATGACGTCGTTGTGTCATTAAAAAGGCTTGCGAAGTACATTTCGAATGCCATAAGATGAAGCTGCAACAAATGATGAGAAATGAACATAGCCAATCACTACGAAAATTAAAAGATTTGTCTTTGCGCCGCGGCAAAAAGAACAGGTTTATACGTAATCAAACATTACAGCTGGTCACTTCTTCCACGTATACCACGTATAGTCAGCGGGAAAAGTTGCCCCCTGGCGGACCAAGATCCCATCTTGTGGGGATGTCAAAAGAACCCTCCCCCGAGACAACTCTTTAGGCGAGCTCCCACACATGACGAGTGGGAGACGAAGACGATAACTTCCAACCCGCAAGACCAGATATGGTTGGCGGAATGGGCTGACAGCGTCGCGGCAAAGCAGACGCCACGCTAGCCCACACCGCTGGGAAAGAATACTCCACTCAAACTTCACAATAAAAGTTTTCTCTCTCTCTCTACAGTGGGGGGGGGGGGGACACACGAAAACAACAAGCCACTTCAAAACATACAGGCTGGTAGCACTCATCAATAGCGGCAACAAAAACTAAAATTACACAGATAATTTAGTTCAGTTTATTACCTTAAAAGTCCCCCGTGCATTACATAAGGGGTGGTTTTTTTTATAAAGATAGCGAAAACATCGTGAGAAATAGTCATTTAACTAAATGGTCAGTTAGAAGTTCGGTGAACGAAGATGGACAAGTGGTAGTAGCGATGTTGGTGGGAAGGCCGTTCCAGTCTGTGGCGGTACGGAAGAAAAAGGAGGCTGTGAACGTGGTTGTCCGTGCACGTGGGCGCGCTGTTTGAAGTGGATGGCTGGTGCAATGAGATATGCGTCCTGCTGCTGTGATGTAAGGCTCTTATTAAGGGAAGAAAAGAAGAACTTGTGGCAGAGGAAAAACTGGAAATGCGACGTCGACATGAAAGCATTGACAAGCCGGATTCGCATTTCAGAGATGAAACGCTGACGTTGTATGAGTATGAGGTATGAATGAATCTAACAGCATGATCTTGAACTGATTCTAATGCGTCGGTGAGATATGCTTGATGCGGGTTTCAGATGGCTGACGCGCATTCCAGTTTCGGCCTGACAAGTGACTTATATGCTAGTAATTTTACATCTGGTGGGACGTGCCGTAGATTCCATTTGAGAAAACTTAAGGTTTTTGTTAGCTGCGGAAATAATGCTAGTGACATGTGCGCGTCAAGAGGGGGGGGAGGGGGGGAGACAAATCGTGAGATGGGGTTACACATAGATATTTGTAGGATTTTACTGATTCTAATGGTGTGTTATTAATTGTATATGGGAAGAAGAAAGGGTTGCGACGGCGGGAGAAGGACACAAATTTACATTTGTTCGCGTTAAGGGTCATCAGCGAATTGCTGCTGCACCATTCTAAAACACTATTAAGATCATTTTGGAGAACAGTATGATCAGAGGAGTTATTGATAGAGCGGTAGATGACGCAGTCGTCTGCAAACATGCGGATATTATAGGAGACCCCACTGAGATAAATTATTAATAAATATTAAGAATAACACGGGACCAAGAAGAGATCCTTCGGGCACGCCAGAGGTTACTGGGAGGGGACTTGATAGGTTATTGTTGACTAAAACCATTTGTGTGCGATTAGAAAAAAATTCCTTTATCCAGATTAGAACGTTAGGGTCCAAGTTCAACAGTTGAACTTTTAGTAGCAAATGCCTTTGCAAAATCCAAAAAGATTGCGTCAGTTTGTACATTGATGTCAAGGTTAGTATGCAAGTCATGAACAGAAAGAGCTAATTGAGTTTCGCAAGAGAAAAGTTTGCAAAACCATGTTGTGAAGGCCGAAAAAAGTGATTACTGTCCAAGAAGGCTAGTAATATAATAGTAAGAAATAAATAGTAATATAATAAAATACTTATAAGTGCAACACCAAAATAGGTGAACTTTCTAAGCTGCTTTATTAGATATTTGAAGGTGAATATACAAAACAAAACCATGGACTCGCAGTACAAAATGGAAGTGGACATATAATATTCAATAAAAAGGGTATTTTAAGCACCAGGTAGTAGAATTGAATTACAAATTCGAAATTAAACAATACAATATTCATTAAAAGGTGAGCAAATAAGTGAAAGTGTCCCGCCCTGGGACACCTTCTTCAACCCAAAAATAGTGCGTTTAAAGCAGAGCACATTAGCGACTATGGCACAACCCATGGAGCACTTAGCTGGGCGCAAGCGACCAGATAATATACTCGTATTGGGCGCTGACAGACTTCAACTGTTATCTGTAATAAGGTTCATCTCGTGAAGCACGTTACAGCACTGGTCGAAACGCTGCGCCTGTAAGCTCTTGAGCACATGCATCGACAGAGACTCTTTCTTCGCTCCAAGTGACGTTCGCATTGCTCTGCACATGGTTCCTATCAGATTGACAAGCAGTGGTGCATGTGTCAGCCGTTGCGTGACGCTCGCAGCCTAGCCTGGTGTGACGCACAATGGAAATAGGGACCACATAATCGTTTCGACCTCAACTGTAACTTTCAGGTGTCACATGGCCTGAAACATGGTTCACGGGTTTGTGAAGCAAATGATACAAATAAAGACAGGAAGAACGCTAGAAGTAAAGATGAACTCAGGAAAGGCATATCGTGGAGGGGTCATTAACCAGAGTGTGCGTTGCATGTCTTTCTTGCAAATGGATGTCGCTGCGGACACACTACGTCTAACTACGTCGGCCTCTGCCGCGCTCCTCCACACATCGGGGAAAACTTTTCACGCAGCGGATGTAGTCCGGCATTTCCGGCGTGTCGAGCAGCGGCCGGTGACGCCAAGAGCGCAAAAACTCCCCCCCTCCCCCCCCCCCCCATGGTTCGGCATGCCCAGCGTGTCCCAAGGGAGCGCGGATTTACTAACACCAAAGAGCGTGGCGATCAGTTTTTGCCGCGGCACGTGCGCCCATGTACGCGGCGAGCGAGCACTTTAGCGCTCCAGTGTTGCGAACAACCTTCACGCAAAACGAAAAGAACAACTGCGCGGCAGCTGCAAAAAAGAAAAAAAAACTTTCATCTCTATCGCTCTATCGCACTACCCTTTCGTTCAAATGCGCAACTACGTAATTCGGAACAATACGTATGTTAATAATGAATAACAGGCTGTTGAAACAAATATCCGAAACCGCTAAATAATTTAATGCACAACGTTTTTTTTAATAAATGAAGCTTCTTGCAACTTGCGTCATATGTAGCTTTATGAAGCAGTGTCCTTATGGCTAACATTCGCTCATTTTAGAACGTGCGTGGGTTTTTGCTATGACCAGCTAGAAAAGTAGAGTCTGAAAAGATGGAATATCTCCTGAGGTAACC